>NC_133618.1:576623658-576796158 GCF_048593235.1 Sminthopsis crassicaudata
GATTCTTTGATTCATTGAGGTAGGTACTATCAATATCTCCATTTTACAATCGAAAAACTCAGGCAGACAGGTTAAATGACTTGTCCAGGGTCACACAGTCTGAGGCTGAATTCGAACTTAGGTTATCCTGTTTCCAGGCCAACATCGATCCACTGTCACCTACTACCTCTAAAAAAGCAATTCGTGTGTCATAAATCCATTCGGCAGTCTGAGGAAGCCTATGAATTCCTTCTCAGAATATTGTTTTTAAATGCATGAAAATGTGGGGTTACAAAGGAAACCGATCACATAGAAATACTTTTATCAAGACCACATAGGCTGATTCTTTGTAACTCCATTTGAGGTTTTCTTGACAGATACATTTCTTTTTCCAGATCATTTTACAGATAAGGAAGCTGAGGTAAATAGGTGATTTACCCAGGGTCACACAACTACGGGCAAATATGAATTTGGACAGAAGGATTTCCTTTCCTCCAAGCCCAGCACTCTAACCTAACCACTGTGCCACCTGTCTGCCTCTAAACTTTTAAACTGGAACTGTAATCCCTATATTCTGGCTTCCAGTGCAGCATCCCCTCCATCTCTCAATTCACCACTTGGCCCGATTATTGCAGGAGAAATAATCCATGAAGGCCATCTCCCAGTCTTTGTAACCAATGATCTTACAGTTTCTGAGGGCCTTCTAAGACTATCTAGTCTAACTGTTCCCAGAACAGAAATTGTGCTTGGGGTGGGGAGGGAGAAACAAAAAGAAGGGAAGGGAAATGAGGGGAAGAAAAGAGAGGAGAGAAAAGGGGGGGAAAGAGAGAGAGACATAGGCAGAAGGAGGAGTGACCAAGAAAGGCAGAGTCAGAAACAGAGGGAAGGAATGACACAGCGATAGAGCAACAGTGACAGAATTACAATCGAATGACTACCTTCTCTACCTTCTTTTCTGAAGTTCTCCCCTTCTCATTTCTATCCTTGCTTTCCCCTTAATATCCAAATAAAAAAGTTTTAGTCCCGACCTGCTCAGGTCTAGTTGAAAATCAGAGAACCCAAACCCTCTCCTCCAGTCTGGGAAGTCTCTGTCTGTTCCATTTCTCTGGAGGTGGTGGTGATGGAGGAGAGAACAGAAGTCAACAATCACCAACCAGGGAAAAGGTGTGGAGACAAGGGGCAGCTAGGTGGCGCAGTGGATAAAGCACCAGCCTTTAATTCAGGAGGACCCAAGTTCAAATCTAGTCTCAGACACTTAACACTTCCTAGCTGTGTGACCCTGGGCAAGTCACTTAACCCCAGCCTAAAAAAAAAAAAAAAAAAAAAAAACAAAGAACAAAATAAAAACAAAAAAACACACGGTGTGGAGACAGTTGCTTGGGGTCCAGCAGAGGTTCTTTCCAATCTGTCCTGGACTATTAGTCTAGGACTATTAGACCTATTAGTTGCAACCCAGGAAGAATTGAGCTCTTTGGGTTTGTTATCAAAGGGCCAGGAGTCCAAGACATGATCTTGATTCCCTAGAAATAGGAACAAAAAGGATGGCTCTGGGTTCTGTAGTACAGGAGGGAATTGATTGTGGGGCAAAGAATCCGAGAACATCTGGAAGCACAGAGCAGTTAAAAAGCTCTTTTGCCTTTTAAGATTTACACTGATTTAATCCCTCTGATGTAATTTAATTACCACACAATACACTTCGAGAAACAACCATGACAATCCCTAATTGACAGACAAGTAGTTTCAGGTGATATTATTGTCGGATCTCAAACAAAACTTTCTAACATCAACTCCCATCTTTCCACAAGGTTTTCTAGAGAGTGAGTGCCCTGAGCTTCTCACTTCTTTCAAGGCTGTAGGATGACCGCCATTGAAAAATCAAGTTTTCTGCCTGTGGTTGTTCAGATGCAAAGCAGTGAGGCTTTAGCTGGTCATGACAGATTGTAGTTCTAGGATGGTCCATTCACATGAAGTCAGGAGATAGCCAGACTTTCAGCACCATGGAGCAGCACCAGGGTGCAGATAAACTCCAAGAAACTCACGCTCTGATGTTAACTGATACGATCCATTAAAATTGGTGAGAACTCCTAGTCTGGAGGTGAGGGACTTGGCCCCACAATAGTGGTGAACTGCCTTGTGGCTTCGAATTGGGGAACAGAGAGGACCTGGAATAAAAAAATCAATGTATTCATTTCAGAATAACTAAGATCGATAACAAAAGTAAAGGACATTGATCTGAATGTATGACTGTCTCCTCCCCACAAGAAGGGGCATTCTTGACTTTTGGTTGACATGGGTGGTTACAAGAACTCAATGGAGACAGACAAGCTAAATGAAACTGTATATGGCTGGCTGTTTTATGGAGCAGTTAATCAGGATTCTTCTCCCTACTACCCTACAGAGCTATATATGTATATAGATTTGGAGTCAGAAATCCAAGATTAATCTAGATTCTACTATTAGTAGTTGTGTAAAAATCTGGAAAAAAAAAAGTCATTTATCTCTCTGGACCTCAGTTTTCTCATCTATAAAATGTGAAAGTTAGATTAGATAACCTCTAAAAACTCTCTCAGTTCCTAATCTGGAAATTGCTGAGCTCCAGGACATAGTATTTTGGGAGAAAACTTTACCTTCAAGGGAAGTTTTGCAAAGAATTTGGTTCTCAAGAGATTAAGGTGGTGCAGACAAATCATCAGAAGTCGTAACTAAATAGGATATAGTGAAACTCACCCAGTTTGAATAGGTCATCCCCTAGCTCCCAGGATCTTTCTGGGCTACAATTCTTTTTTTTTTTTTTTTTCCAAATTTCTTTTTTTTTTTTTTAAATTCATTTTTCCAAATTATCCCCTCCCTCCCTCCACTCCCTCCCCCCCCCCCCCCCATGGCAGGTAATCCCATACATTTTACATGTGTTACAATATAACCTAGATACAATATATGTGTGTAAATACCATTTTCTTGTTGCACATTAATTATTAGCTTCCGAAGGTATAAGTAACCTGGATAGATAGACAGTAGTGCTAACAATTTACATTCACTTCCCAGTGTTCCTTCTCTGGGTGTAGTTATTTCTGTCCATCATTGAGCAACTGGAAGTGAGTTGGATCTTCTTTATGTTGAAGATTTCCACTTCCATCAGAATACATCCTCATACAGTATTGTTGTTGAAGTGTACAGTGATCTTCTGGTTCTGCTCATTTCACTCAGCATCAGTTGATTTAAGTCTCTCCAAGCCTCTCTGTATTCCTCCTGCTGGTCATTTCTTACAGAGCAATAATATTCCATAACCTTCATATATCACAATTTACCCAACCATTCTCCAATTGATGGACATCCATTCAACTTCCAGTTTCTAGCTACAACAAAAAGAGCTGCCACAAACATTTTGGCACATACAGGTCCCTTTCCACTCTTCAGTATTTCTTTGGGATATAATCCCAATAGCAGCAACGCTGGGTCAAAGGGTATGCACAGTTTGACAACTTTTTGGGCATAGTTCCAAATTGCTCTTCAGAATGGCTGGATTCTTTCACAACTCCACCAACAATGTATCAGTGTCCCAGTTTTCCCACATCCCCTCCAACATTCATCATTATTTGTTCCTGTCATTTTAGCCAATCTGACAGGTGTGTAGTGGTATCTCAGAGTTGTCTTAATTTGCATTTCTCTGATCAGTAGTGACTTGGAACACTCTTTCATATGAGTGGAAATAGTTTCAATTTCATCATCTGAGAATTGTCTGTTCATATCCCTTGACCATTTATCAATTGGAGAATGGTTTGGTTTCCTATAAATCAGGGTCAGTTCTCTATATATTTTGGAAATGAGACCTTTGTCAGAACCTTTACTTTTAAAAATATGGGCTACAATTCTTATAAATCTCATGAAGTACCAGACTTTGACGACCTCCTCTTCGAAAGAAGCTCAGAACATGAAGAGATGGAAGCTCAGTCTTTCAAAAAAAAAAAAAGTCAACACCAGCTTTTTAAAAATTCAATTTTATTTTATTTTCACTTACATATTCCCTTCATTAACCATTGAGAAGTCAAGAAATACAGATAAGTGAAGTTGTGCAAAACACATTTCTGCATTGGTAATATTGGGAGGAGGTGAAAAGAAACAAGAAAAAGAGAGGAAAAAATATCTTCCCATTTGCATTCTTGAGTTTGTCAATCTCTATCTGGGGTGAATAGCATTTTTTAGTGTGTCCTTTGGAATTTTGGTGAGTTATCACCTTGATCAGTCTTATTAAGGCTTTCCCAGTTGATTATCTTTACAATATTGCTATTTTGGTGTAAATCGTTCTTCTAGCTCTGTTCACTTCATTTTGCATCCCCTTTGAAACCATCCCCTTTATCATTTCTTACAGCACAATAGTATTCTATTACATTCATATACCACAACTTGCGCAGCCATTCCCCAACTGATAGGCATCCCTTCTGTTTCCAGTTCTATTTCCAATATTTATAGCAGCTCTTTTTTTTTTTGTAGGAGCAAAGAATTGGAGATCAGTATATGCTTAATAGGTTTCCAGAAGGAAAGCATAATTCCCAGGTTAGAAACTAGTTAGAGACTAGGACCTCTCCGAAGCTGGACTGACTTAGAAAAGCAGCAGGGCTGGAGGTAGGGTTGGAGGAAATGGCTGGATGACAGAGCAATCCAAACCCAAACTCTGTCCTGGGGTGAATGTTTCAATTGTGTTAATGGTTGGAGCAAACCCGGAAGAGGGGGAGAGGGTGGATAAGAGGGGGAGGGGCTAGACATGGGGGTGGGGAGGCGAGAGAAAAGGTAACACAGGCAAACGGCTTCCTTTCCCAGCTGGGTAATTAGAAAACTCGAACTGGAGCAGATACACAAAAATTGAGTTGTGATGGGGATTATTAATAGCAATAGCTTGCATTTAGGAAGAACCTACTATTTTCCAAAGCCCCGTCCTCATCAAAATCATATGAAGCAGGTGGTACAAACATTCCTATTTAGATAGGGGGAAAATGACCAGAGAAAAGTGGAAATGACTACTTCCAAATAGAGAATATCCGGCTTTAAGACAGTTTCCCCACGGTCCTAGAAACTTTGAGTAGAACGGAAGGAGCCCAAAGACACTGGAATTGAACACAGAAAGGGGAAAATTTTTCTCTCCTAGTAAGGTACAGTTAGAAAGATTATTCCTGCAGGGTTTCAGTTCTGCCCCCTCTAAGCTAAATCTGTTTGGCAGTTCTTTTGTAGAGTGCAGGAGGATGCTTGACGTCCTGGACTGCTCAACTCCGGGTTCCAAACCAAGAAGTTCATTCAGATGGCATTTGGTATGGAGAGAAAATTAATGAAGAGAAATCGAAGGGTTTGGAAACCAAAGACTTAACACAAAATGAAACCTAGAGGATTTTATCTGGGATCTGGGGATACTATTTTCTAGTTGTATGGGAAGGAGGACCTACAGCAGCTGTAGATCTCTGAAGTTCAGCTAAAGCAGGCTGTGTGTGTGTGTGTGTGTGTGTGTGTGTGTGTGTAAGACAGAGATTTATTGAATGTTGTATCAGAAGCATGCTACATGAAGTACCTGATAGCCTTTCCCTCTAAATGAGAACTACTGATGGAAGTGTGCCTCGTACATAGTATGAGTTGGAGCAAAGGGAACTAATTTTTTTTTTCTTTTTAAAAGTTTTATTTTATTTTATCTTTAACAACATTGTCATTTCCCCTTAACTGACATCCACTCCAATTTGAATCTTTGTTAATTTTTTCCTCTGCCTTTATTGTAACAAAGAAATGCATTTATGCAAAGACAGTTTAAACAGAACTAAAACTGACATTGTATGCTTCAATCCAGAGCTGTAGTTTTAGGGTTGGGCTCTTATTTCTCCTCCCTTTTTTCCTGTCCTGGACTCCTTTGGCAGGCCAGTTAAGCCTGTGGAACTATTCTTAGAATAATGTTTTTAAATTACATAAAATAAAATTTACAGATTTACAAAAGAATCCAATTATGTTGAAATAGTTATTGTGTGTGTGCATATGTATGTAGATTTTAAAGTTAATAGATTCCAGGTTAAGAAACCTCAATTCTTTGAGAAACTTCCAACCACCCCAACAGCTAAAGAGCTCACCTGGGACTTCAGATTTCTGTGAATTAGGGTAAGAAATGAGACAAAGCTTCTTCTAATCTCTTGCCAATTGAAGACAAAGGGTAGAAACTGGATTGTGCTAGAGCTTGCACTAGGCTTGCTAGTTGTTAAATTTTCAGTAAGTGTATATACACTTGAGAAACCTATAAATGTTACAATTTAAGAATTAAATTACTATTTTGCTGATTGTCTCAATGTAAGAAAGTGATGGAGAAAATGTTAATAATGTTTCTGTTGTGTTCACATATTCCCTGCCCCCCTAACATTGTTATTAAATATTTACCAGCATACCCCTGGAAGTCATTAATTTTATCTAAAGCCTGAGAAAGAAGGGTTAATCATATATTTTGTTTTTCCACAAGAAATCTGGAAGTTGCTCACTCACCACCCAAATATATCCTCAGGCATCTAAGGGGCATTGCCCAAGGAACATTTTGGTGGCAGAATCCTTGTTAGATACATGAGAGGTAAACAGAGGATTTATTAAGTGTTTATTACATGCCAATCAGGGCAGGTAGGTGGTGAAATGTATAGAATGCTGGGTATGGAGGGAGGAAGACTCAACTTCCTAGGCCAAATCTAGCTTCAGACACTAGCTGTCCCTAGTGTCTGACCCTAGTGACCCTGAGGAAGTCACTTAACTATTTCAGCTTTATCTGTAAAATAAACTGGAGAAGAAAATGGCAAAGCACTATAGAATCTTTGCCAAGAAAACCCCAAATGGCGTCATGTAGGGTTAGATACAACTACCAAAAAAAAACAAACCCACAATCAAACAACACTCCCATTTCCATCTCCAGTTTTTCTCTCACTCCCCTGAAAGCCTGGCCTTCTTTGGGGAAGTTAAGTCTCCCTTATAGGTGGTAGCATCATCCTTCATAGTGACTCACATCACTCCCACCCCTTCCCATGTACACTTAGCAAGATGATTATTAAAAAAAAAAAAAGACAAAGGAATTAAACATATATTTAACAAAGAGTTCAAAATTATAGGCATGGATACAGAATCAAGGAAAAGGGAGCATCATTTCAATAAGAAGAAAACCTATCTTTTCCCATCTACCTATACCAAGGATACCCGTAGTGGTAAGAGGAAATAGCAGAGAGTGGTGCTGGGAAAGATGATAGAGTCCTGAGGTACATACTTGAAGTAATAAGCCATAGTTGTTGCTCTCCTTCCCACTGGCCTTCACCATAGCTTTGAAGATCACTTCCACTATCCTTGAGAAGTGAGAGGTCACCTATTTCAGTTTGTTTTTCAAATTGAGGAGAGAGGAGAGGGAAGTGAGGGAGGGAGAAAAAATTGGAACTCAAAATCTTGTAAAAATGAATATTGAAAACTATCTTTACATATTATTGGGAAAAATAAGTGTGGAAATAAAAAAAAATTAAAGCTTAAAAAACAAAAACAAAAACAAAAACACACACACCGAGTAACTTAGCCAGAATTTAAGTGTAGACTCCAAATCCAGAACTGTTCTTTTTACTATTTTTTGCTATCTTAGTTCTAGGTTAGAGGATAATATCCAGGGCATATACGACAAATTAAAATCAATTTAGGTTTGGAAGTCTTTCTTAATAAAAAAAAAAAAAAAGACTAATAATTCAGAGGGACAGATTAGGGAGGAGAGAGAGAAAGAAAGAGAGGGAGGGAGCCAGAGAAACAGACAAATAGACAGACAGATGTGGAGACAGAAATGGAAACAGACAAGGAGAGAAAGATGAATCAGAGACAAAGACAAAAACATACAGAAAGGAGAGACAGAGATAGAGACAGAGATAAAAAAGTGAGTGGTCTCATATGCTTCTCAGTCTCCTAAGCCCCAGTTTAGTTGTCCAAAAGATGAAGGTAATGGCTCCAAAGAACTACTAACACTTTCTTCTGGTGGAAGGTCAGGAAATCATCATTGTTGCTTGTCCTTCATTCTCAAAGAGGACCAATGACATCAGGAGGGTAATGTCTTGGATTTGAGTAAGTGCAAAGTCATCAGTCTTACTCTCTTCTCCTGTTATAAGAGACCAGTGACAAGAAACGGGACATAAAAGACTGGTGATGGCCCCTGGTGGGCAGGGAATCAGAAAAGCAACTGCCGAAGACTACAGGTTGAGTTCTGATTAACTTCTCTCCCAAATTGAAAATCTCCCAGATTAATTTCTTCCTCAGAGGTTGTGGGACCCAGAGCTTCAAAGGCAGTAACAGTCATGGTATAATTAGGTCTTCAACTCTTAGCATCCCTTTCCCTCCCCCTACTCCACCCTATCCCATTCCACCCTACCCCACCCAACCTCATCCCAGTCCCAAACAAGAGAATGAATTAGCCCAATCCCTGGCCTGGGGCAAAGAGCTACCAAGTACTGACCTGCCCAAAACTGAGTGGGGAGCAGGTGTATGTAGTTGGAGGTATGTGCAAAGGGGGACTATCAGGTATAGACATGAGGAAAGGATCCATAGTAAAGACCTAGTCAGAGAGACTGGTCATTCCCATTGGCCTTGTAAAAGCCTTGTAGCAAAAACTGCCCATGCACCCAATCATGGCTTCACCTGCACATCTTCCAAGTTTTCTTTCCCTCTCCTTATTCTTTCATATACATTTCTTCATTCTCCTTGTTACATTTACACTCACACAGTTGTTACACATATTTTAATACAAAGGTTTTCACTATGGAGTGGAATATTTTCTTTTTAATTTTTTTTTCTATTTAAACAAACACTAAAATATAGCATTTCCACCTAGAAAGGCAAACAGAAGAAATAAAGTTGCCTATGGAGTCACCAATCTCTACCATATCCAGCTTTTCTTTCCAAGGATAATTGTTAATTTTATGATTGTGCTGCTTGTATGTGTAACACAGTCATGCCCTTTCTTTTGAAAAATTCAATCTTTAAAAAAAACCTTATCTTTTCAATGAACAGGGATTTGTTTTCTCTTCCTTCCATCTCCCTGCTTCCATTGAAAAGAGAAAAAAAAAGCATCACCATGCTGAGTTAATTTCCACAATGGCTATAACTGAAAATATGTCTTCTTCTGGATTGTAAATCCACCATACCTCTATCAAGAAATAGGTACCACACTTCATCTCAAGTCCTCTGACTAATTGTGTCAAAGTCTAATAGAAACTGGATCCAGTAATCCATTCAGAAAGGTCCCAGAGGGCCACATATTGACTTAGTTTTAAATGTAACATTTTTTTTTAATATTTCCTAACTCAGTTTTAATCTGGTTCCCAGTGTACTTTAGTGGACCACCTGTTTGACAGTTTTGATTTAGAATCATGATTTGTCTATGCACTAGTCAGAGTTCTGAAGTCTTGTAATGCTGATCTTTATAATTCTGCTATTGTATAAATTCTTTCCATGATCCTCACACACATTTTCAGTCACATATTTACTCTCATTCTATCACAAACATTACCATGGGAAAGTCCTTCTTTTCCTTACAATTCTCAGAGAGAAGAACAGACTCAGTGGCAGTGGGTTCCATAGAACAGTGCAATTATCGAGGGAGAAATATGTTCATAGATTTTATCTTTGATCATGGCTAGAACTGTTCTCCCCAGAGTAGGGGCCACTATATAGAGAATAGGGGTCCCTTTAACACAGAGTCAGGAAAGATTCCCTTCCCTTTGCTTTGTGAAGGACTCTTCTTTTACAAAGAAGAATGAAAATAGAGGATAATGAACCTATATAATGTACAATTTTAAGTATTAATCAAATCTAATAAGTTAGTAACAAAATTGCCCTGTTTATGACCCCTTTTGACTTAATTTTGTTTTCTTTTACATATTTTAAAATGTTTTGTTGATGTTCTTCTTTCTTTTCTTGCTAGCTCTATCACTAGACACTAATTTCCTCTTTCTACTTCCCCATTACCACCAAGAAGTTGGTGGTAACAAATACAGTTAAGGAAAATGAGTTAACACCTTTCTGACATTATCTGAAGATGGATTCTGCAACTCTAGTCCATCATATTTGTGCCAAGAAAATGGCTTATTTTATCACCATGTGGCATGTTTATCATCAAAAATGGCATTTTAAAAATCAGTTTCTGAAATCCTACATGGTCACTCATTTTTCTGAATTCTAAAGTCTTCCAAAGTTATTTTTATGATTATGATTATGATGTAAGTTGTATCCTGCTTCTGTTTACTTCACTCTGCATCAGTTTATACAAGTCTCCAAGGTAATAAAACTCTTGTGCTCTTAGAGAGAGATCTATCTATCCCTGGTACTCCCAGAACTCTCCTTAAGGAAATGTTTTAATTAGGACTCAGTTGGGTGGGAGAAGCTGCATCTCAGTGAGTCAATATGGTAGAAGTCTTTGCTTACTGTGTATGTCTCTATTCACTCTCTGCTTCCCCTCTCCTCTAACTTGTCCCCCTTGAGGTACAAGAAGTCACATGGGAATGTCAATAAATATATCTATAAATAGGTGTCTTTGTGTACCTGCTATAATCTGGTTGTGTAGGAAAGAATAAGAATAAGTTTATTTTCTATTTATTTACATCAACCCTAAAGTATAAGCATCATTTTGTCAGGATTTGAATCCAGGCTTCCTGACTCTAAGTTCATTAGTAGGTATATTAGGAAAAAGACATGTCTTAAACCAGTTCACTCACATCCAAATCTCCCAGTCATAGCTTTTACTCAGTGAGAATTCACAACTTGTGTATAGGTGGAACCTAGGGAAAGGGAGAACACTGGGATTTAGCAAAAAGTTTATTAATTGTAGACAAGGACCCTCAAAGTGATTCCACTTTTTAGCTATGTGAGTCTCTGAGATTGTTTCTTGATCAGTAAAAGGGAAGTGTTGGATTGGATGATCTCTTTGTCTTTTTCCCCCTTGAGGTAATTGGGTTAAGTGACTTGCCCAGGATCACACAGCTAGGAAGTGTTAAATATCTGAGGCCACATTTGAACTCAGGTCCTCCTGACTTCAGGACTGGAGCTCTTTCCACTGCACCATCTAACTGCCCTTGTCTTTTTTTTTTTTTTTTTTTTAATTAATTCACCCGAATTTATTAAGCACCCATGATGTGCCTCTATCAGAATTGATCATCTTATAATCTTGCTGTATCTGTGTACAATGATTTGCTGGTTCTTGAGCAGAATTCTTTATAAGGACTTTCCAGGTAGAGAGGGAAGGATGTGAAGCATGAGAAAATCTGAGAAATAAACTAATGATGGCAACTAGTTCAATTTGATTCAATTGTAGGATAAGTGTGAGAGAGTAAAATGGCATGAATCCAAGAAAGTTGGGAGGTACAAAGTTGTGGAGAACCTTGAATACTGGGCAAAGGAATCTGAACAATATTTGGTAAGCAATAATATTTGAGCCAAGAGGAGTAACCTTATCAGAGTTGTGTATGATGAATATCCCTTGGGCAGCATGAATAGGATAAATTGGAGGTGGGAAGAATTAGAAAGAAGAGGGACAGCTTAGGAATCTATTACAATAGTTTAAGTAGATGACAGTGAGATTCTATACTGGTGTGACAACAGCAGTGTCGATAGACAACCAGTTTCATTGTCAAGGTGGAGCAACTGAGGCTATGCCTCAGGTTACCAATTTATCAGATGCTGACAGCAATTAGAGTCCTTTAGTGGAGTAGAAAGAACAGATTGGAGCGACTTATGAACAGAAACAACTAATTGAAATAGAAAGCTCCTGGATGGTGGGCTAGGCAGAAGCATCTCTTGTGCTCTTTTCTATCCCTATTTGACCTTAACATGGTGACCACTCTAAACATATTTTCATGTTGCTTGCTCCAGATACTACTTGTGAAACTTAGCTGGATCTAAACCTTCCTAGTTATAACTCTATAGAGATCTTCTTCCCCTCCTCCCCTTCTTCCAACCCTCTCAGCTGCTAGTCACTAGGCAATTCAACTACTTTCCACACATAATTTACAGTTGCTAAATGGCAGTTATGAAGAAGTGTCATCTACATCCCCTCTGATATCCTTGCCATTTTCTACCTTTTCTTCTCTTTATTGCAACATTTGTGTTGTCCAACCCAACATTTATACTTCCCAGTGACTCCACATGCTTCTACCAGTACCCCCAGTCACTTGGTGGTCTATGTTCTACCATCTCTCCTAACGAAGAATAAGGACACTGTCAGTTCCCATTCCTACTCCTTCCCCCCCTCATAAGACTGGCGCTCCAATAATGGAATGGGGTGTGCCTCTGTGACATTGGAGGTGAATCATTCTTTTAGGGGAAGGGAACACTTCTTTATATTAATCCTTGGTATTATGTGCTCCTGGGTGGTGATGTTCCCCTTGTCTCCAGGGCTGAGGGAAGGGCAGGTAGCTAGCTGGGGCTCATGTGGAATGATGTCAGGAGGACACCAAGATTCAACCAGGTTGGGGTGGCAACTCTTGACTGGCTGAAGCCTTGACACTGTTTATAAAATGTGCCAATAGGCTCAAACTAGGCAGCCCAGAGTAGGGTAGAATCCTGGGAACAAATGCTAGGTGGGAGGTTAGATAGTGCTTCTCCCTGAGAAAATGGCCTCCAGCCTTGAGCCAAGGCTAGCCTGAACTGGTTCTTCCTCTCAGAAGATTCAACCTAGATTAGTACAGAACCTTTCTTGAGATCTTTGGTTACCTCTGATAATATAGTAATAATTGCTAATTTTCACATCAATTATTTTCCCAAAAGATCCTATTTAGTGACATAAAATTTTGTGGCAGAAGGAGAAAAAAAAGAGTGGAGGCTTGAAATTAGCTTTTGAGAAGATTCCAGGAGCCAGGAAGAGTTACATAGTATTACTTGAATAGCCCCAGGTTTTCCAGTGTCCATACAACAATCCTTTTATTTTCCTCTCCATAGAGATTTGGCATCATGCCAATGTGGGAGAGAGGTTTGAATTTTCTTTTAGGATTTGATCCATGTTTCTCTTCAAGGAGATGGAAGGGTCTTAAGAATAGAAGGAAGAAGTCATGATGGCAACTGAAATATACATTTCCCTAACGCATCTCAGATGGAAAAACATTCAAACCATAGTGGATAAGCAGCTAACTGTGAAGCTGGGAAAGCTGAGTTCAAATCCTGTCTAGAATGCTTACTGGTTATGTAAATCCAGGTAAGTAATTTAAGCTCTCAGTGTTCTCAAGCAGTTTTCTAAGATCATAAGTGGCAAGTTTAATTCTATTATATGTTGATCTACATTAGCAGAGTTTTCACTCCAAGAGTTCCACCTTTAGCCTAGGAGAATCACTTTGAATTATTGCCTCTCCCTTCAAGTCAACTCAGAGATGATTCATAAAGAATGAGATTGTCATACAAATTTCCGATGACCATGGCATGAAATAGCCTCCTATTCTTCCCTCTTCAACTGGGGTCATAGTGAACACTCTTAACAAAGGGGCAAAAGTTGAGTGATAGGATAAAGGGACATTATCTATACATTAAGTAATCATTCTGTTTACTCCTTTCTTTCTTTATCCTTACAACTAGGACTTAGTAGAAAGAGATGGGAGTGGGAGCATTTGCACAGGTACAGATATCATAGCCAAAGTTTTTCAGTAGCCAAGACCTTTCTTCCTCTTCTTCCTCTTCTTCCTCTTCTTCCTCTTCTTCCTCTTCTTCCTCTTCTTCCTCTTCTTCTTCTTCTTCTTCTTCTTCTTCTTCTTCTTCTTCTTCTTTTGTTTTCTTTTTGGAGACAATGGAATTAAGTGTCTTACCCAGGGTCACATAGCTAATGTCTGAAGCTGGATTTGAACTCAGGTCCTCCTGATTTCAGGACTGATGTTCCATCCACCAAACTGCCCTTTGTTTTTATTCATTTTTCAAATGAAATATCATTGACATAACCTATATCTTTCTATTTTTCTTCTTCCTTCTTTTTTCTTCTTTTTGTCTTTTATATAAAATACTATTTCTCTCCCCTCCAATTACATGATGGCGTGTTTCTAAACTTGAAGCAGAGAAGGGAAAACCAACATAGTCACAAGTGGGGAGGAGTGATCTAGTTTTTCTGATACTTTGAGGCTGGTGAGTTAGGGAAGCCAATTTCATATGTGTACTGAGACATCAAGTGAATGCTTGCCTCTTACCTTTTCTTTGAGCCAAAGGTATCCCACACATAAAACTAAAAATAGGTATCCCACACATAAACTCAATTTTACATACAAAATTGGGAGGTCAATGTTTAATCTAATTTCTTTTTTTCATTCTATGTGTATTGAAATTTTGTG
The DNA here is from genome assembly GCF_048593235.1 of Sminthopsis crassicaudata. Lineage (NCBI taxonomy): Eukaryota > Metazoa > Chordata > Mammalia > Dasyuromorphia > Dasyuridae > Sminthopsis > Sminthopsis crassicaudata. The sequence goes on from NC_133618.1 coordinate 576,637,956, forward strand.
ATCATGACTATATCTCTGAAACTATGAATTCAATGGGAAATAAAATGAGAGAGAAATCTGCAAATGGGCTACAAATTCTAAGCTGGGTAAACAGCAGGTTTCTTATTTTAATATGGTGAACATTTCATTTCATCTTCTAGATTAAATCTGGATCCTGCCAATGAGGAAGTTAAAAAAAGAAAGAAAGAAAGAAAGAAAGAAAGAAAGAAAGAAAGAAAGAAAGAAAGAAAGAAAGAAAGAAAGAAAGAAAGAAAGAAAGAAAGAAAGAAAGAAAGAAAAGAAAGAAAGAAAGAAAGGAAAGGAAGAAGAAGAAAGAAAGAAGAAAGAAAGAAAGAAAGAAAGAAAAGAAAGAAGAAAGAAAGAAAGAAAGAAAGAAAGGAAAGAAAGAAAGGAAAGAAAGAAAGAAAGAAGAAAGAAAGAATAAAGAAAGAAAGGAAGAAAAGAAAGACAAGAGAAAGAAAAAGAAGGAAGGAAAATAAAGAACGAAAAGAAAAAAAGAAAGAAAAAGACAGTAACGAAAAGAAAGAAAGAAAGAAAGAAAAGAAAGAAAGAAAGAAAGAAAGAAAGACAAGAAAGGAAAGAAAAGACTGTAGCTCTATCAGTCTTGTGGATTTTTGTTGAGTGAATAACTAGACATTTGTTGGCTGAGCTCTTAAGAAAGGAAATAAGTCAGATGATCAAAAAGCACCATGTGTCAGTCAATACTTTACCCTGTTGGAATCATTGTTCCATACAAACCTATGGCTCTTTAGCTAATTCCTGCAGCCAAGAGCCAGAAGCAAAGGTAAACACGGAGATAGAACCATTGGAATTGGACTTTAGAGTTAAAACTCTTACCCCAGGCACTTAGATGTCTGAGGGTTGTTGTGAGTATCAAATGAGAGGATAGATAATATGTGTTAAGTACTTAGTGTAGTGCCTAGCACATAGTAGTCACCATATAGATGTTAATGATTGTTATTAATCGACCAACCAATAAGTACTTCTTTAATCTCCTAGTACGTGCTCAAAGCTGTAGGATAAACAAAAATAAAATCTTCTTAGCCCTCAGAGTATTTACATTCTATGGAGGGGGAGGAGGAAGTTTTTGTACCTGTAAGTGAATGTGAAACATAAAGTCAACACAAAGTAACTCAGAGAGTGATACACTAGCAGTTAATGGGGGGAGGGGAGAATCAGAAGAAATCTTATGTAGGAGGTAGGGCTGTTTAGAATTTAGAATCCATTTCCCCACATTTAAAAAAAAATCACACAGCTCCTGCCACCCCTATTCCCAAACATTACAGTCTTGTTGACTTACCATCCTCCAGATGAGTGATGGAGGCTTTGGAAATTCCCTTATACCCCTGATGAGGCCAGAATTTCTGTCAACTAATGGAGCAAGCTTCTGTGGTTTAGGGGGTAAATAATTTTTTTAGGGGAGGGGAACATCTCTATTTGTGTTCTTATTTCTCTGTGATTTTGATTCTCTTGATATTAATCTTGGCATCTTTCTCAGGCTTCCTTAGACTCCCTGCAATATCTTGATTTTTCTTTCTCTCTCACTTTTATTCCACTAGACTACTTTCTATATTCTATTCTCTACATATTATATTTCACACTCTTCCCCCCCCCCCCCTGAGGCTGGGGTTAAGTGACTTGCCCAGGGTCACACAGCTAGGAAGTGTTAAGTGTCTGAGACCAGATTCGAACTTGGGTCCTCCTGAATTCAAGGCTGGTGCTCTATCCACTGCACCAACTAGCTGCCCCCTACATTTCACACTCTTAAAGACCAAGTCCTCATACCTATTCTACCTATATTTCCAGTACCACGAGGACCTAAAATGCTCTAAAAGCCCAGGGAACAATTGCTAATTATTGCTAATTATTGGCAGTTTCGTGTCTCTTTTATAATTTCCCATACAATTATTTGCCTTCAGGCCAAGTTCCCCAGAGACCAACAACACCTATATTGTTAAGACTGGAGAAATCTCATTAGAATCACAGAGTTAGAGAGTTGAAAGTCACCTCAATGTCTATGTAGGTCAATTTAGGCTTGAAAGGAATCTTCACTATAATATACACAAAAAGAGTTACTTAGCCTGTGCTTGAAGACCTCTAAAGGAGAATTTACAACTTTCTGAGGCAGCACATTACCTTTTGGGATGACTTTGATTTCTAGGAAATTTTTTCTTGATATCAATCCTAAATTTCCTCTATACAGATTGTACCCTTTGCTACCAGTTCTGCCCTCCAGGGCCAATCAGGTTATGTCTAATGCATCTTCTTTATGGCATCCCTTCAAATACATATGTAATGGGGAAAACAGCCAAAGAGGGCCCAGTTCTTGGGGCATACTACACCTGCCCATCCTGGTGGGTTATTATACAGAGTATGTGCAATATTTTCTGACTAGTTCCAGTCCAGCAAATGGAAGTTGAAGAGCCTGTTTCCAATCATCACTGATTGGAGTATTGTTGCAATGTGGTGATGAAAAGTTTTCTAGTTGGTAAAGAATCTGGAAAGACTGATTACTCAGGTGGCATTGTGCCATAACTAAGTTCAAATATGAAAAAAAATATTATGACCCTATCTTACCTCTTTTGTCTTTTTTCTTTCCTGTTAGAGACTTCTGTGAGCTATCAGGTGGAAGGTACTGTCTTACTTTCCACTTAGTTATTGTGTATCTGTGAAAAATTTGTGTTTAGCTTTCCCTGATCTTAAGCATATGAGTATTTTGAGAGGGGAGTATCTAGATGATTTGTGAGACTAGTAAATCCATTAAAACTATGAGAGATACAACCAGCAACTAGAGCATGTAACAGCAGCAATAAAGATTAGTGAGAAGCCATCATAGCAACTGAGTGACCCGCTTAACCCAGCAGAGCAAAGAATTGACCCATAAGCTGAGGTATCATGCTCCTGAAGGGGCCAGCTGAGTCGAGCAAGGAAATGATTGCCCCAAAGTGAACTTAGTTCCGAATCAATGATGGGAGGACAGAGACAGAAGGACAGAGATTGTGAAGTTTCTCTTTAGTCCCATATTTTCCTTATAAGTGTGCCTCATTATCTCTGTACTTTAAAATTGAGTCTACTCTGCCCAGAAACCAGATATATGAGTGTATTTAAGGAGAGAATGTATCTCCCATTTTGAGGGGATTATTTCATAACTACTAATTTTGTTCACTTCACCCTGCATCAAGTTATACATATTTTTTTTCCAGATTTCTCTGAAACCATCCTTTTGTCAGTTCTCACAATACAAATATCTTTCCATTACATTCATATACCTGATAACATTCAACCATTTCCCAAATGTTGTACATTCTCTTAGTTTCTAGCTCTTTGCTACTATAAAAACTGTTATAACTATTTTTGTACATATGGATTCTTTTCCTCTTTCACGGATTTCTTTAAGGTTTAGGCCTAATAGTTGTATCACTGTATTAAAGGGTATACATAATTCAATAACTGTTGAATCCATTGATATCTATGTTGATATTGCCATAGCATCCATTCCTTTTTTAATTTATTTTTTAAATTTTATAATTATAATTTTTGACAGTATATATGCATGAGTAATTTTTTTTATAACATTATTCCTTGTATTCATTTTTCCAAATTTTCCCCTCCTTCCCTCTACTCCCTCCCCTAGATGACAGGCAATCCCATACATTTTACAAGTGTTACAGTATAACCTAGATACAATATATGTGTGTAAATCCAATTTTCTTGTTGCACGTTAAGTATGAGATTCCGAAGGTATAAGTAACCTGGGTAGATAGACAGTAGTGCTAACAAATAGCATCCATTCCTGTCCGATATTCTTTCCAGTCTCTTTAGGCTTATCATGCCTTTCTAGGACTTTGAGATATATTCTCATGAGATTTTTAAAATTTAAATTTTGGTTTTCTCCCCAATTAGTAAAAATCTATTTTCTTATCTTCTATGTGCCCATCTTATTTTTTAAAGGAAGTCAATCTAGGTGGTATCCTCAAAGTTGGGGTATCAACAAAACAATTCAGAATATCAAGGAGGAAGGACTTGGATTCAATCATAAAAAATCCTCCAAGCATGGTGGTGGTGGTAGTTCTTCTTCTTCTCTTCCTTCCTTCCTTCTTTTTTCCTTTCTCTCTTTCTTTCCTCTCTCTCTCTCTCTTTCTTTTTTCTTCTTTCCTTCCTTCCTCTTTTTTTCCTTCTTCCCTCCTTCCTTCTCTTTCCTTCTTTCTTTCTTTTTTCCCTCCTTCCTCCTCCTCCCTTTCCTTCTCCTTTTTCTCTTCTTTCTTTCCTCCTATTTTTCCTCTTCCTTTTATTCTTCCTGCTCCTCCTTCTCTTCTTCCACTCCTCCTTCTTCACCCAATAGCTTCATCAACCAATGCAGATGGACATAAATTCACATCTTAACATGATAGAAAGTTGATAGCAAATTTATTTGAAATTCATAACTTTGAAGCCAATCCACTATTCACTATGCTAAATTGCTTCTCTTCATCCTTTGCTTTCCAATGGACAGCTTTAATGATAACCCCTTTCCAGGAGAATGCTACAGGACTTGTTTAGGGGCCCAGCCTAGTAATTAAGTCAGCTGAGAATGGGGTGGAGAGACGGTGGACAGCCAAAAAATCTTTGAATGGGTGGCCCTGGGAAGTTGGACAGGAGCTCTAGCCTTTAGGTAGGAGCCAAGTCTTTTTGGAAGGCTTGATTTCTTCAAGCCTGCGTAAGTAAAGAGAAGGTTCGAAAGCCTGCCAAATCAAATATCTGTGGTTCCCTCTTAAGTCTTCAATTCTTGGGACATCTCACTTCCAGATGCCCCTATCCCATTCCCTCAACCCTCACTTTTCCTGCCCCCCCTTTTTTTTCCCAGTTTCCGGTACCTCTATGAGGTGAGTTAGAGGGGATTTTCTGTACTATTAATTTGATACCTTAGAGTCTGCTGGATTTCTGCTTCAAATCCCTGAGGACAGGCAGAGGATGGGAAGGGCTCTGCAGATTCTCACTTTCTGAGCTCAGGGCCTCTTTGCCACCTGCCCTAGCTGGCCCAGTCTAGGCATTCTTTGCTGTGCAGCAGTATCTCTGGATCCTGGCCCTGGGCCCTTACCTTGTCTTTCCCCACCTCCCACTTCCTTGCAATCCCCCATGGCACTCTGAGCTAAGAGTTTTCTGTTAAAAGGTTCAGATGGGTAGAAGGAGGAAGTTCTGAGGCTTCATGGAGGTCTGTGGGTGGATCCTTTAATGAACCAGAGAAAGAAGGAAAGAATTCTGGGACTCAAACCCAGGAGATTGCTCAATTTAAGATATTACAGACTTCTGACATTTTAAGAAGAGAGTTGGGAAGAAGAAGGGCTGAAACCGTGTGAGGTTGGTGGGAGTTAGGGGAGAGTTTTAGAGAGGTATTGGTGGGTCTGAGGATGATGAAGAGAAGGTAAAAGTCAGGAGCTCTAAATGAGTCCCTCCCTTCTGAGTTATTCTTGGGTTTGGAGGAAAATTCTAGTGGAAAGATTTGGGGGAGAAAGGAACAGTCACCCATCAATTTAAGGATCTGAGCTGAATTGCATGGCATGGAGGATACAGGTAGGTTTCTCTTCTCCATACATCTTCCAGAAGTAGAAGAACTAAGGTTTTCTACTCCCTAGGTGGAGCAGAGGAGTTAAGTATTGACCTTGGAGTCAAATTCTGCCTTAGGCAATTGTTAACTGGGCGACTCTTGGCAAGTAATTTAACTTCTCAGCTTTGGTTTCCTCACTTGTAAAAAGAGAATAATAATAGTGTCTACTTTACAAGGTTATTATGAAAATCAAATAGATAGCACACGCGTAGCACTTTGCAAACCTTAAAGTATTCTAACAATTTTTATTCTCCTTAAGACCTCCACCCTCTACTCTGCTTTTGTTGGGTAGGTGTGAGGAGGCGGAGGATGAGGGAACAATAAGTGTATCTGGCCTGGCTAATTGAGTTTCCGAGATCAGGCAAGGTCAAAGTTAGTACACCAAACTCGGGTGCCCCCTTGGAGTTCCCACCTTTCTAAATGGATTGAAGTTGCCATGAAGACACTGGCTTCAATCTGGGATGAAGGATTAAAACGCATTTTGGCGGAGGCGTGGCAGAGTAGGGGGAGCTGGGGCAAGGATTAGCAGGAGAGCTAGACTGGATCTCCTCTGTGGAGGTTGATGAAGGAACAAAGTTCAGTGACTTCTCAGTTTCTCTCCCTCCCTCTCTCCCGGGCTTTCTTACCAGGCGCTGCTGAAGGTGAGGGATCTTGGATTGGGAGAAAGTAAGTGCTCACCGATCTGTCTTGAAGACCCGGGAGGGGGCAAGGAGCAAGGCTCCGGACTCCTACGCAGACTGGAATTCTGGGCTGGAGAATCTCTTAGCCGAACGAAGAGATGGACCTTCCCTCATTTTCACTTAATCCCCCTCCAGGAGTTTGCCTGAAGCCTGCAGCATTTGAATCATCAGTCTGGGACCTCCAGCAAGACTGCCTCTCCTGCCTACAGGGAGTCAACATTCTGCAGTCCGGAACTTTTGCCACACCTGCTCTGACACCATTGGCGTGGAAGAGGATCTGGTTTGTTGGGCCTCTGTTCCTTCGCTGTCCTTTTTTCTCCTGGGACCGAAGGAAATATTACCAAAAAGCGTGGCCCACGGATTCCTAAACCCTCGCTTGTCCAGCACCGCCTGGCTCCGGTTCCATAACCTCCTCCAGATCTGGTCCTAGTACCAAATTGAAAGATGCTAACAGATTATGGGATGTGATGCTGGGTTTTCAGAGATCATTTGTCTCCACTGAGTTGGGGGAGGACACCTGGAATTGAGGGGTTACAGATGGATCAAGGGATATCTTGAAAATTTTCGATAATGATAATGTGTTTTTTATGACCTTGGAAACAGGCTGAAGTCTGGGAGTCCATTACCATGGTCTGAATTTACTGGGGAGAGGAAGAAAGGAATATCCACCTTTAGAATGATCTTTGTTTATAAGAGATAAAAATGGAAAGGTAGCCAAAGTAAGGAAGATAATGGAAGCTCAAAACCCAGTAAGAAATAGGGAAGCAAAGGTCTACTTGAGCAGAACGTCCATAGAAATACCCGGTAAAGAAGGGTAGAGAGTGCTGATCAGACTCAGGATACAGAAATCTAAGATGAAAGAAAGCCTGACCCCTGAATCATCCCTCAGATTTCAGCCTTAACCTCTCCCCTGACTTTGTTTCCTAATGAACACTTGAAACTGGATATCCTTTAAACATTTTAAATTCAAAGTGTCCAAAACAGGGCTCAGTATCTCCCCCTCCCTAAATCCTTCCCCCATGCTCTTAAACACAGGTTCCTAACCTAGGTGTCATCCTCCATTCCTCACTCTTTCACTCTTCCTGTCAAATTAGTTGTCAAGTGTTGTTCCTACCTTCTATCTTCAAAATATCTCTCACAGGCTTACATGAACTGATGCTAAGTGAAGTGAGTAGAAAGAACCAGGAGATCATTGTACATAACAGCAGCAAGATTATATGATAATCAATTCTGATAGACGTGGCTCTTTTCAAAAGCTAGGTGATTCAGGTCATTTCCAATGGTCTTATGAGGAAGAGAGCCATCTGCACTCAGAGAGAGGACTGTGGGGACTGAGTGTGGATCACACATAGTATCTTCACTCTTTTTGTTGTTTGCTTGCGTTTTGTTTTCTTTCTCATTTTTTACTCTTTGATTTGATTTTTCTTGTGCAGCATGATAATTGTGCCAACATGTATAGAAGAATTGCACCTGTTTAACATAGATTACTAGCTGTCTGGGAGACAGGGTGGGAGGAAGGTAGGGGAAAATTTGGAACACAAGATTTTGCAAGTATGAATGTTGAAAATTATCTATTCATATATTTTGAAAGTGAAAAAGGTTAATAAAAATTTTAAAAATATCTCTCATATAGCATGTCCCTCTCTCCTTTGATCCTCCCATCTTATTACTTTACCATTGGACTATTGTAATAGACTGCTGGTTGTTTTGCTTGTTTCCTTGTTTTGTTTTGTCTGTTTATTTTTTGCTTCCAGTTTCTTCCTCTCCCCTGCCATTCTCCACTCTGCTGTCAAATTGATCTTTCTAAAATACAGGTGTGACCCTGTCAGCCTCATCCCCACCCTCACTCAACTACTGTGGCTCCCTATACATATAATAAAATAGTGTCAAAGTCAATTAAAAATGAATCTTTGGGCTAATTTGACCTTATTAATGTTGTCTATTGTATTTTTATTTATTTTGTTAAACATTTCCTAGTTATAGTTTAATCTAGTTCCAGCAGCAGTTAAGAAATTTTCCTGTGGCAAGTTTCATATCTTTGAAAGGATCAAAAAATTTTTTTCTGTTTAGCTTCTATAAGCCTAATCACTTTCTACCTTTCCATCTTAAGCTTTATTCCTCCCCTGCATATGAAGATTCAGTTACACTGACCTTGATATTTCCGATACTGGAGGCTCCATCTTCTGACTCCATGCATTTTCACTGGATGTCCCCATGCCTCCTCATGTTCATCCTCACTTCCTGGTTTTTGTTAAATCTCAGATAAATCCCACTTTCTTCAAGAAGTTTCTCCTAATCCTTCTTAATCTTAGTTCCTCTTTCTGATATTATCTCCAAGTTACCATATATAATGTATATGTATATCTTGTTTCTTCATAATTATTTTTATGTTGTCTGCCTTATTAGACTGAGAACTCTAGAAGAGTAAATCTTGTCTTTTTGCCTTCTTTATGTCCTCATATTCCTTGGTAAATAGTAGGTGCTTAATGAATCCTTGATTTAAATTAATTCTATGTGTGGTCCTGTTTTTTTTTTTTTTCTCTCTGTGTATGTTTCATATAGTTCAGCAAAGTGATGTGATCTAATATCTAAAAATTCTTCCACAGGTGAGCTAGCAAAACGTTTGTCCTACAAGAAAGTCATATCCTTCTTATCCATTAGGGAAGATCCCCTCATCCTTACCAATGGTAGAGAGTAGAAAGAACCTTTCTGCTCTCTGCTCAGCATGATATTAAAAGTAAGAACACTAAAACATTAAATTTGGAGCCTGGTTCAAGTCCCAGCTTTTCTATTTTTTGTTTGTGTGACTTTGGACACATCATCTAGCTTCTTTTGGCTTCTATAAAAAGAGGGTATTGGGATAGTCTTTAAGATTTCTTCCAGACAGAAATATAAATTCTATGCGCTTGTCTTGACATCCTGAAATATTCTTGGTTCCCTTTTCAAAATTCCCCTCAGACATGAACAGACAATTCTCAAGCAAAAAAATTGAAACTATTTCTAGCCATATGAAAAGATGCTCCAAGTCATTATTAATCAGAGAAATGCAAATTAAGACAACTCTGAGATACCACTGCACACCTGTCAGATTGGCTAGAATGACAGGGAAAGATAATGCAGAATGTTGGAGGGGAGGTGGGAAAATTCGGACACTGATACATTATTGGTAGAATTGTGAATACATCCAGTCATTCTGGAGAGCAATTTGGAACTATGCTCAAAAAGTTATCAAACTGTGCATACCCTTTGATCCAGCAGTGTTACTAGTGGGCTTATGTCCGAAAGAGATTTTAAAAAAGGGAAAGGGAGCTGAATGTGCAAGAATGTTTGTGGCAGCCCTTTTTGTAGTGTCCAGAAACTGGAAATTGAGTGGATGCCCATCAATTGGAGAATGGCTGAATAAATTGTGGTATATGAATGTTATAAAATATTATTGTTATTTAAGAAATGACCAGCAGGATGATTTCAGAAAGGCCTGGAGAGACTTACATGAACCGATGCTGAGTGAAATGAGCAGAACCAGGAGATCATTATACACTTCAACAATACTATATGATGATCAATTCTGATGGACGTGGCTCTCTTCAACAAAGAGATGAAACAAATCAGTTCCAATAGAGCAGGAATGAACTGAACCAGCTACATCCAGTGAAAGAACTCTGGGAGACGACTATGAACCACTACATAGAATTCCCAATACTCCTATTTCTGTCCGCCTGCATTTTTGATTCCCTTCACAGGCTAATTGTATACTATTTCAAAGTCCGATTCTTTTTGTACAGCAAAACAACTGTTTGGACATGTATACTTATATTGTATTTAACATATACTTTAACATATTTAACATGTATTGGTCAACCTGCCATCTGGGGGAAGGGGTGAGGGGAAGGAGGGGAAAAGTTGAAACAAAAGGTTTTGCAATTGTCAATGCTGTATAATTACCCATGCACGTATCTTGTAAATAAAAAGCTATAATAAAAAATAATTTTAAAAAATTCCCCTCAGAAGTACTGTCTCCAGCTTCGGTGTCCAAAAACACTTTTCAAAGCCATTTCCAAGTCTTTATCCTTTCCCAACCATACAGTTTATCATAGTCAGATAAAGATGCTCAGAACAACTTAGCTACACATAGTGAAAGGTTTTGTTGAATGAGAGGAAGTCTTTAAAAAATTTTTTATTATAACTTTTTATTTATAGTGAATATGCATGGGTAATTTTTTACAACATTATCTCTTGCACTTACTTCTGTTCTGACTTTTCTCTTCCCTCCCTCCACCTCCTCCCCTAGATGGCAGGTAGTCTTATACATGTTAGTTATGTTATAGTATATCCTAGATACAATATATGTGTGCAGACCCATACAGTTCTCTTGTTGCACAGGGAGAATTGGATTCAGAAGATAAAAATAACCTGGGAAGAAAAACAAAAATGCTAACAGTTCACACTCATTTCCCAGTGTTCCTTCTCTGGGTGTAGCTGATTCTGTCCATCATTGATCAATTGGAATTGGATTAGCTCTTCTCTATGTTAAAGATATCCACTTCCATCAGAATACATCTTCATACAACATTGAAGTGTACAGCGATCTCCTAGTTCTGCTCATTTCACTCAGCATCAGTTGATGTAAGTCTCTCCAAGCCTCTCTGTATTCCTCCTGCTGGTCATTTCTTACAGAGCAATAATATTCCATAACATTCGTATACCATATTTTATTCAGCCATTCTTCAATTGAGGGGCATCCCCTCAGTTTCCAGTTTTTGGCCACTACAACAAGGGCTGCCACAAATAATCTTGCACATACAGGTCCCTTTCCCTTCTTTAAAATCTCTTTGGGATACAAGCCCAGCAGTAACACTGCTATCAAAGGGAATGCACAGTGATAACTTTTGGGGCAAAATTCCAGTTGCTATGAGAGGAAGTCTTAATAGGACTATATAATAATAACAATTTTCATAATAATGATTATAGTAAACATTTACATAGTGCTTACGATGTGCCAGGAACTAAGCACTTTGCAATTATTAACTCATATAATGGGACTGATTTCACACAAGCAGTACATGGAAATCAGCCTAAAATCAATGGTATGGCTTTTAGTCCTTAGGTTAGCTTTTCGTTTAAATTCTTGTGATGAAATACCCAAAGGAGTTATAATCCCTTCTTGGACTTCTGTTTTGCAGATTTGGATTTAAGAGTCCAGGTATCAATCAGAGGTTCCACTAGGGGGAGCTCTTCTCCTTCTAATAGCGAACCTTTGTGACAAACTACTGTTCAATGGATCATAGAAAGGGATTCATCATTCAGAAATGGATGGTAGAAATTGAATGGGGAGGGGAAGAAAGGGATTACCAAGTGCAACCTTTTCATTTTATAGTTGAGGAAACTGAGGTCCAGAGAAGCAGATGAAGAAATATTTCTTTGCTCAAATTCCCTCCCCATTGAGGTAATGCCTGGAATATTTACTGTGTTAGAAAGTTTACAAATAAGTCAGAGAAGTGAAAAGATGTTCTACAGGAACAGAAACTGGGCCAGGATTTAAGTATCCTGTTTTCCAAAACAGAATTCTTTCCATAATACCACTCATATCTATTTTAGATGGGCTTCCAACCCCACAAAATATATAACTTAAGGTGGAATAATATAGCCAAACACAATCTAATAAGATAACTAAATCAGAATTAGAGTAATAAGAATTATGTGAAGAATCTCAATGGCAATCAGCTCTTAGTCATGCTAGTATGTTACCATGCCTAAATCATCTCTAGCCATCTTGTTTCATATGGAAAGAGGCACAGTGAAAAGAACACTGGACTTGGGGGGATGAGGAGATATGGGTTACAGTACAAACACATTTTGTGACCTTGGGAAAATCAGTGGAAAAAGTGAATCTGTTTCCTCACCTGAAAGAAGAAAAACTGTTCTAAGAATCAAAGGAGGCAAAATCGTATTTGAAAACTGTAAGTCAATCCACACATTCAATTCAATAAGAATTTATTAAGTACTTACCATTTAATCCAACTCCAAGCATATAAAAATAAACTCTAGGGATACACGCACACACACACACACACACACACACACACACACACACACACACCCTGATAAATTAGCATATGTCAGAAACACCAATAACTCATATGCTAGAAATGTTTCAGTGCAGATGTCAATGACCACTAAAGTCAGCAAACCATACATGCACACAAAAAGGATTGAAGACATAATTGTGCACTAATACTTTATTATAACAAAACTGAGTTTTAGGCCAGGTCTTCACAATACTATTTCTTTTTTTTCTCTCTCTTTTTTTTTTTTTTTTTCCTGAGGCTGGGGTTAAGTGACTTGCCCAGGGTCACACAGCTAGGAAGTGTTAAGTGTCTGAGACTAGATTTGAACTCTGGTCCTCCTGAATTCAAGGCTGGTGTTCTATCCACTGCGCCACCTAGCTGCCCCCATAATACTATTTCTTACTAGTATTCTTAGCTCCAAGTCACCCAACAATGTATTTGCTGACCAATGCAGGCAGTCAAAAAGCCAAATAAGACCATCTGTATCCTTAAACCTAGATGAAAGAAGAGAAAAAATTAAAGAACTATTGAAATCTAAAGAGGAAAACATGAAGACCCTGAATCATGGAAAATCTTTACTCAAACTCTAGAAAGCATATATAATAGTAAAACAAGACAACAAAGCACTAAAGTCTCAAGTGATTTTGAAAAGGAGATGAGTATACTTAGGCTGAAATTTTCAAGAACACTTTTTGAGGTTTGTAATATGAATCAAACTAGCAGACCAATTATACCAAAACCAAATAATTTTTGATCTAGTATATGATTTATCATCTTAAACAAACATATTCTTCTATAGTATATGATTGAAAATGTAAAATCATTTCTAGCCAGGCAATAACAGTTATTTCTGTAGTACATATAACAGGATTTTTATGTATATGCCCAAATCACCTAAGATGGAGGTATCAATATGGGAGATGGTAGGAAACTGCTTCTGGGAGTAGACACACTGCACATCTCTATTAGGTGAGCAGGAACAGCTTCTTTCCATTGACTGTGGAGCTCAAACACCAAACTGGGGCAGTCTCCATATTTCTAGCAACATCTAGGAGATGAGGATCTGTTTATGTGCAGCTATGGGCACTATGTATTCAGCTATATGGAGGGAACATCCAATTCATCCCTATGTAGGGGCTCCAAGAAATAGGCTTAGGGTTTTGATCTGTTTGATTTGTCCTTTTCAGTTCTATGTGCAGGCAGTACAGTCTTCAGACTAAAGTGCTCAGGCCCATGGCAATTTTGGAGGCAGGTCACTTGTTGCTGCTAGTCCAGCAGGAAAGCCTTGAAAAGCCAGGGTACCATTGTCCTCAAGGGGGTTTGGACTTGGAATTTGGTAGGATTCATGCTCTACTGAGTTAAGTGTGAACTGAGTTAAAATGTGAACCGAATCCCCCAGGTTGAGCAGGATGTTTGTTCTTCCCCTACCTTTGAAGTAATAACTTAAAAGATAAAACAAACAAGAATAACCCAATCTGACTATTGAATGATTAAAGAGAACTGGAGTTCAGGAGACTCCTAAAATTTGGGGAGTCAAATCAGTATGGGTCTGAGCCAATGACAGGGAGACTGGACAAACTCTCAAGTATATCAGATAAATTTTAGGGGAAAGGTAAAATGTAACATCCGATCTTTGGGTAGTCGTTATGTATGTGTATACTTATGAGTACATATGTATATCTATGTATATAGATATACATATACACATAACAAAATAAATACCAGGTAGTTAAATGCAAGATAGTAGGAAGTAAGGCACTTGAAATTGCAAAATGGGGAATGGGTCAAAAAAGAAGATGGTGCTTACCTCCAAATGAAATTTATGAAACAACTAAGGTCCATTAGGGGAAATCAAAAGGCCCTTTGTGAATGACATCCATGCGAACTCAACAAGATTCTATCCTGCAGTTATTGCTATGGCAAGGTCCATTGGAGAAAAGGTGCAGCATTAAGGAAAACCCATAAGTATATGTATTATAAGGAAATAGGGAAAGTGAATGGAGGCAGCTATTGAAGAACTGTGGAAAGGAGCTGAAAGATTACATCAATATTAGTTTCTATTTGGAATAGGAAACTTGAATACCATAATATCCAATTAAAGGCAACAACCACAAAAAAATCACATAATAATGACAACAATGAGCTAGCACATAAATCTTCATTTTTCACATGAGGAAACTGAGACAGACAGAGGTACATGCCTACGGTCATACTAATTTAAGTATCTGAAGCTGAATTTGAACTCAAGTATTTCAAATTACAGATCCTGCCCTCTATCCACTGCATCACCTAGCTGCATCCATGAAAAATATATATAGAAAAAAACAACGTATTAGAATTTCTAGATCTAAAAGTTCAAAAGTTAGAGTGATACAAGAATTCAAAGTGACATGAAGAATAAAATTAATTCAACATCAACCAAAATTTTTACTAAAATCTTGAAAAGTATTCTCCAAAACAGAACCTCTAAAAAAAGAAAACTTTACTCCCTTTCCATTTTTTCATCAATCACCTTGCTACCTAGACCAGAGTTCAAGACATGGAGAACTTTACCTTTTCAGCTCCAAAATTTCTGTCCTGAGCCCCCAGACTGAGGAATATGTCATGTGGCTCATCATATCCATGTTGACTTCAGTCTTGACTCACTTTACCCTCTGCCTATCTTCTTGCCAACTTATTTGTCTTTTGGTGAATGCTTCCTTCCCTCCTCCTGTTTTCCAATTCTGGAATATTAATCAAATTGATATTGCCAAATCCAATATTGCTAGTGGGTTTCCATTTTCATTGTTTTGACTTCCTGCATTATTCCTATTACTTTTCAAATGAAAATACCTCTCCTTTATTAACCACTCCCCTATTTGTAGTTTCCTGTATTAAAATGTATCAGGGAATTCTGTGATTTTTGAACTTGAATCTTTACAGTGCTTGGCACAATGTATGTGCTTAATTTGTTTTCATTTCTTCATTTAAGAAGATGTAAAAGAAAGTCTTGTCAAAAGAAGTCTAACAAACACACAATAAATTGGGTCAAATTAGAAAAAGAAAGCTTCCATGAAACTAAACTAATGAGACATAGAATAGTAACATCAAGGAAAATAACTCAAATTCTAACTTCTCTGCAAGCTGAAAAGAGATCCATAACTATAGGTTCCTGCTTTATCAAACATGAATTACTAGCAAAGTACTTTACCAGCTTTCCTCTAAATATAATGGTGATCTCTTCCTTGTCAGAAAGCTTTATATAGCTACAGGATGAATATACAAATATTCTTTTCAAATACAGACCAATTATGAAATTTATGCCTAACAATCACAGCTTATATCATCAAAAGAATATAAAAATATTTATTGCTGATAATGAATTGGATTTCTTGCAAGAGTGGCTTCCTGGACAGGAAAGACTACGAAGTTCCACTACTTCAGTAAAACTCTGACTTTTACAAGCAAACAGCTAATCAAGAAATCTAATGAGAAACTATATGTCCCCCCAGAAACTAAATAATCCAGAACAGAATGAGCGGTTAACTAGAAACCACATGAAAAATGGTTCCACTTCATCCTCCCAGGAAATACAGTGTCAACTTAATATAGCTTCCAAGCAAAAGTCACTGTGGCCATGAACATGTAGCCTTATAACAGCAAGAGAGGAGGACTCCTTTGAGAAATTCCCAGGGTAAGGATTTTTTAAATTAATTTTATAATTATACTTTTTTGACAGTATATATGCATGAGTAATTTTTTTTACAACATTATCCCTTGTATTCATTTTTCCAGATTTTCCCCTCCCTCCCTCTACTCCCTCCCCTAGATGACAGGCAATCTCATACATTTTACATGTGTTACAATATAACTTAGATACAACATATGTGTGTAAATCCAATTTTCTTGTTGCACATTAAGTATTGGATTCCGAAGGTATAAGTAACCTGGGTAGATAGACAGCAATGCTAATATTTTACATTCATTTCCCAGTGTTCTTTCTCTGGGTGTAGTTGTTTCTGTCCATCGTTGATCAGCTGGAAGTGAGTTGGATCTTCTTTATGTTGAAGATATCCACTTCCATCAGAATACATCTTCATACAGCATTGAAGTGTACAGCGATCTTCTGGTTCTATTCATTTCACTCAGCATCAGTTGATATAAGTCTCTCCAAGCCTCTCTGTATTCCTCCTGCTGGTCATTTCTTACAGAGCAATAATATTCCATAACCTTCATATACCATAATTTACCCAACCATTCTCCAATTGATGGACATCCATTCATCTTCCAGTTTCTAGCCACTATGAAAAGAGCTGCCACAAACATTTTGGCACATACAGGTCCCTTTCCGCTCTTTAGTATTTCTTTGGGATATAAGCCCAGTAGTAGCAATGCTGGGTCAAAGGGTATGCACAGTTTGATAACTTTTTGGGGCATAATTCCAGATTGCTCTCTAGAATGGTTGGATTCTTTCACAACTCCACCAACAATGTGTTAGTGTCCCAGTTTTCCCACATCCCCTCCAACATTCAGCATTATTTGTTCCTGTCATCTTAGCCAATCTGACAGGTGTGTAGTGGTATCTCAGAGTTGTCTTAATTTGCATTTCTCTGATCAGTAGTGATTTGAAATACTCATATGAGTGCATATAGTTTCAATTTCATTATCTAAGAATTGTCTGTTCATATCTTTTGACCATTTATCAATTAGAGAATGGTTTGATTTCTTATAAATTAGAATAAATTCTCTATATATTATGGAAATGAGACCTTTATCAGAACCTTTAACTATAAAAATATTTTCCCAATTTGTTACTTTCCTTCTAATCTTGTTTGCATTAGTATTGTTTGTACAGAAACTTTTTAGTTTGATGTAATCAAAATCTTCTATTTTGTGATCGATAATGATCTCTAGTTCTCTTCTGGTCATAAATTCCTTTCTCCTCCACAGGTCTGAGAGGTAAACTATCCTCTGTTTCGCTAATCTATTTATGATCTCATTCTTTAAGCCTAAATCATGGACCCATTTTGATCTTATCTTGGTATATGGTGTTAAGTGTGGATCCATATCTAATTTCTGCCATACTAATTTCCAGTTTTCCCAACAGTTTTTTTCAAATAATGCATTTTTATAACTAATGTTGGTATCTTTGGGTTTATCAAACACTAGATTGCTATAGTTGTACAGGGTAAGGATTTTGGAAGTATGGGGGAACCTAGATGATGATCAGCAATGATTATTAGGAATGTAAATGGAACAGTCCCAGATTAGGTTATCTGAAATTCACAACACTCTCTCCTAAAATGTCAGAGAAGATCCTGAAGGTCTAGAATTCTAAACCTCAAAGTTTTGGGGGAAGCTTAACTCAGAAGGAGAAAGTCAAGTAAGTAATCCAGGTGACCTGAGACAAGAATTAGAAGAGCTGAACACTCCCATTAAAATATGTAGCAGGTGGCAGTAACTGACCATGGAAACAAAACCCCAATTCAGAAACTAAATGGAAAAATAAATACAATTTTTAAAAATACCAATCTAGAGATCCCTTCAAGAAAATAATTAAATAAAATAAAAAAGAAAATAACTATAAACAGTAGGCAAAGGTGGGGGGGAAGGGGAGAGGATTTTTTGTAAGGATTACATTAATACTTGGAAGAAATAAAGCAAGAGATTAAAAAAATAAAAGTGCCAGAGAAAAGAATGAAAATAAGAATAAATTACTAAGAAAGGAAAATGGTAAATCATATCCAAGAAATGGATTAATTAAAAACTAAAATATACAAAACAGAAATCAACAACTCCATAAGAATCAAGTAACTAACTTGGAGATCAGGTCAAAGATAAATAATTTAAGAATCACTGGATTCACTGAAATCCATCATCCAAAAAACTTCTGGGATGTTATATTTCAAGGAATCATAAATGAAACTTATGTAGCTCTATGAAAGGCAAAGGGCAAAATAAAGGTAGAAAGATGTTATCAATCACATCCTGAGTATGTCATAGTATTCCACACCCTCCTGAAGTGTTGTTTTCTATTTAAAACATGTGTCAAACACACAATGAAGATGGTGAACCAAACATCTTAATGTATATGGATGACATAAAGGTCAATGGCCCAACTGAAAAAAATTAAACAATTCCTTCATATAGTGAAATATTTCTCTGATGACATTGAGATGTCACTTGGACTCGATAAATGTAAAATTCTCAGTATACACCAAGTTAGTCTTTTCTCTGTCCTTCATAAATTTGTTTCTCATCTCTATCTTTGCATTAGCTTTCCTTTGTCTGGAATAGACTCTGCTTCACTCCCACCTCATAGAAACCTTCTTCCATTTAAAAACACCTCTTTCTATATGAATTTTCTCTTCATCTCCTCAACTTCAAATGAAACTACCTGGTATTGATTTTGTATTGCATCCAGGGCCATCTCCAGGCATCCTGATCTATAGTAGGGCATTGGGCGCAGATGGTTCCAGACAAGAAAGTGAGGCTGGCGACTTTGCACAGAACTCACTTAATCCAATTCACTTGCATGTCATGGTATCACCTTCCCGATGTCATGGTCATCTTTGAGGATGAAGGACAAACAACAACCACCACCATTCTATCTATGCTTACATATATATGTGTCATCTTTCTTGATAGAATATGAACTTTTTACAAATAGAGATTGTTCATATTTTTTATATCTGTATGTTCAAAGGCTAGTACAGTACTTGATACACAGTAGTCATTGATGGTCATTGAATAAATGTTTGTTGATAGATAATAGATTGAAAGAGATTGAAGGCTTTAAGCTCAAATCTAGAAGTCACATTGAACCAATGTATGAAAGTGATATCTATAGATATATCTCCTCTAGGAAAAACACATTAAACATAAGATGTTAAGGAAAAATATTTGGCTGAATTTATTGGCATTTTGAAATCAAAGCTGAATAGAAAAAAACATGTTTAATATTTAACAAAATTCCAATATTACAGTAATATATACTTTTAGCAATGTAAAATGCACAATAACATATTTGGAGAATATCCTGACAAAATCCTATATAAAATGTACAAAACAAAATCCATCACCCTAGGATGACAATGGAAAGATTAATATTTCCCCCTATAATGGGAGTGGGATAGGATTTAGGAATCTGTACAAGATATTGAATTACAGAAATAGATGAATGTAAATATATATACCTATATGTAAATATACTCATATGTAAAAATACACACATACATATATAATTCCTACATGAATGAGGCAAATAGCCTGCGTCCAAAAAATTAATGAAATTAAATAACCCTACTCCCCAATACACAATACATAACTGATTTTTGATCTGTTGTGGAGTCAAAATAGAGGTTCTTTCTTTTTTTTTAAATTTTTTTATTAATTTTTATAATTATAACATTTTCTTTGACAGTACATATGCATAGGTAAAATTTTTTTTTACAACATTATCCTTTGTACTCCCTTCTGTTCCAAGTTTTTCCCCTCCTTCCCTCCACCCCCTTCCCTAGATGGCAGGCATTCCCAGACATATTAAATATCTTATATTATATCCTAGGTACAGCATATATGTGCAGAACCGAATTTTGTTGTTGTTGTTGTTGCAAAGGAAGGATTGTATGCAGAAGCTAAAAATAATCTGAGAAGAGAAACAAAACAAAGCAAAACAAAACAATGCTCACAGTTTATACTCATTTCCCAGTGTTCCTTTTCTGGATGTAGCTTATTCTATCCATCATTGATCAATTGGAATTGGATTAGCTCTTCTCTAGATTGAAGATATCCACTTCCATCAGAATACATCCTCATACAGTATCATTGTTGAAGTGTATAATGATCCCCTAGTTCTACTTGTTTCACTCAGCATCAGTTGATGTAAGTCTCTCCAAGCCTCTTTGTATTCCTCCTGTTAGTCATTTCTTACAGAACAATAATATTCCATAACATTCATATATCATAATTTACCCAACCATTCTCCAATTGATGGACATCCATTCATTTTCCAGTTTCTAGCCACTATGAAAAGGGCTCCCACAAACATTTTGGCACATACAGGTCCCTTTCCCTTTTTTAGTATTTCCTTGGGATATAAGCCCAATAGTAGTATGGCTGGGTCAAAGGGTATGCACATTTTGATAACTTTTTGGCATAATTCCAGATTGCTCTCCAGAATGGTTGGATTCTTTCACAACTCCACCAACAATGCATCAGTGTCCCATTTTTCCCACATCCCCTCCAACATTCATCGTTATTTGTTCCTGTCATCTTAGCCAATCTGACAGGTGTGTAATGATATCTCAGAGTTGTCTTAATTTGCATTTCTCTGATCAATAGTGATTTGGAACACTCTTTCATATAAGTGGAAATAGTTTTAATTTCATCATCTGAAAATTGTCTGTTCATATCCTTTGACCATTTATCAATTGGAGAATGGCTTGATTTCTTATGAATTAAAGTCAATTCTCTGTATATTTTGGAGATGAGGCCTTTATCAGAACCTTTAACTGTAAAAATTTTTTCCCAATTTGTTACTTCCCTTCTAATCTTGTTTGCATTAGTTTTGTTTGTGCAGAAACTTTTTAATTTGGTGTAATCAAAATTTTCTATTTTGTGATCAATAATGGTCTCTAGTTCTCCCTTGGACACAAACTCCTTCCTCCTCCACAAGTCTGAGAGGTAAACCATCCCATGTTCCTCCAATTTATTTATGATTTCATTCTTTATGCCTAAATCTTGGACCCATTTTGATCTTATCTTAGTATGTGGTGTTAAATGTGGGTCCATGCCCCCATACTAATTTCCAGTTTTCCCAGCAGTTTTTGTCAAATAATGAATTCTTATCCCAAAATTTGGGATCTTAGGGTTTGTCAAACACTAGATTGCTATTTTTATTCACTATCTTGCCCTGTGAACCTAACCTATGCCACTGATCAACCAGTCTATTTCTTAGCCAATACCAAATGGTTTTGGTGACTGTTGCTTTATAATATAGTTCTAGATCAGGTACAGCTAGACCACCTTCATTTAATTTTTTTTTTTCATTACTTCCCTTGAAATTCTCGACCTTTTGAATTGCAAGGGAACTAATGAAAAAAAAGTCAGAGGAAGGTGGTCTAAGTGTACCTGATCTAAAGCTATATTATATAGCAGCAGTCACCAAAACCATTTGGTACTGGCTAAGAAATAGGGCGGTAGATCAGTGGAACAGATTAGATACGAAGGACAAAAAAGGGTACATCTATAGCAATCTAATCTTTGACAAACCCAAAGATACCAACATTAGGGACAAAAATTCATTATTCGGAAGAAACTGTTGGGAAAACTGGAAATTAGTATGGCAGAAATTAGATATGGACCCACACTTAACACCATATACCAAGATAAGATCAAAATGGGTCCATGATTTAGGCATAAAGAATGAGATCATAAATAGATTAAAGGAACAGGGAATAGTCTACCTCTCAGACCTGTGGAGGAGGAAGAAATTTATGACCAGAGGAGAATTAGAGATCATTATTGATCACAAAATAGAAGATTTTGATTACATCAAACTAAAAAGTTTCTGTACAAACAATACTAATGCAAACAAGATTAGAAGGGAAGTAACAAATTGGGAAAATATTTTTAAAAGGAAAGGTTCTGACAAAGGTCTCATTTCCAAAATATATAGAGAACTGACCCTGATTTATAGGAAACCAAACCATTCTCCAATTGATAAATGGTCAAGGGATATGAACAGACAGTTCTCAGATGATGAAATTGAAACTATTTCCACTCATATGAAAGAGTGTTCCAAATCACTACTGATCAGAGAAATGCAAATTAAGACAACTCTGAGATACCACTACACATCTATCAGATTGGCTAAGATGACAGGAACAAATAATGATGAATGTTGGAGGGGATGTGGGAAAACTGGGACACTGATGCATTGTTGGTGGAGTTGTGAAAGAATCCAGCCATTCTGGAGAGCAATTTGGAACTATGCCCAAAAAGTTGTCAAACTGTGCATACCCTTTGACCCAGCATTGCTGTTATTGGGATTATATCCCAAAGAAATACTAAAGAGCAGAAAGGGACCTGTATGTGCCAAAATGTTTGTGGCAGCTCTTTTTGTTGTAGCTAGAAACTGGAAGTTGAATGGATGTCCATCAATTGGAGAATGGTTGGGTAAATTGTGGTATATGAAGGTTATGGAATATTATTGCTCTGTAAGAAATGACCAGCAGGAGGAATACAGAGAGGCTTGGAGAGACTTAAATCAACTGTTGCTGAGTGAAATGAGCAGAACCAGAAGATCACTATACACTTTAACAACAATACTGTATGAGGATGTATTCTGATGGAAGTGGATATCTTCAACATAAAGAAGATCCAATTCACTTCCAGTTGATCAATGATGGACAGAAATAACTATACCCAGAGAAGGAACACTGGGAAGCGAATGTAAATTGTTAGCACTACTGTCTATCTACCCAGGTTACTTATACCTTCGGAAGCTAATAATTAATGTGCAACAAGAAAATGGTATTTACACACATATATTGTTTCTAGGTTATATTGTAACATATGTAAAATGTATGGGATTACCTGCCATGGGGGGGGGGGGGAGGGAGTGGAGGGAGGGAGGGGATAATTTGGAAAAATGAAAAAAAAATTCACATTTATTTTAATTTATGGAATAAAACAACCATTTCTATAATGTAGTATACTAAAAGAGATGATTGCCCATATGTACAACTCTTAAATATATAATAAAGTTATCACATAAATGTTAAAAAAAAATTCTCGACCTTTTGTTGTTCCATATGAATTCTGTTGTTATTTTTTCTAGGTCATTAAAATAGTTTCTTGGGAGTCTGATTGGTATAGCACTACATAAATAGATTAGTTTAGGGAGTATTGTCATCTTAATTATATTTGCTCGGCCTATCCAAGAACACTGAATGTCTTTCCAATTATTTAAATCTGACTTTATTTTTTGTGGCAAGTGTTTCATAATTTTGCTCATACAATTCCTGACTTTCCTTTGGTAGATATATTCCCAAATATTTTATACTATCGACCGTTATTTTGAATGGAATTTCTCTTTGTATCTCTTGTTGTTGGATTGTGTTGGTAATGTATAAAAATGCTGAGGATTTATGTGGATTTATTTTGTATCCTGCAACTTTGCTAAAATTCTGAATTATTTCTAACAGCTTTTTAGCAGAGTCTTTGGGGTTCTCTAAATATACCATCATGTCATCTGCAAAGAGTGATAGTTTCATTTCCTTATTTCCTACTCTAATTCCTTGAATCTCTTTCTCTGCTCTTATTGCTGAGGCTAGCGTTTCTAGTACTATATTGAATAGTAATGGTGATAGTGGGCAACCTTGTTTCACTCCTGATCTTACAGGGAAAGGTTCTAGTTTATCACCATTACATATGATGTTTACTGACGGTTTTAAATATATGCTCGTTATTATTTTAAGGAATAGTCCATTTATTCCTATACTCTCAAGTGTTTTCAGTAGGAAGGGATGTTGGATTTTTATCAAATGCTTTTTCTGCATCTATTGAGATGATCATATGGTTTTTATTAATTTGATTATTAATATGGTCAATTATACTAATAGTTTTCCTAATATTAAACCAGCCCTACATTCCTGGTATAAATCCCACTTGGTCATAGTGTATTATCCTGGGGATGATTTTCTGAAGTCTTTTTGCTAATATCTTATTTAAGATTTTAGCATCAATATTCATTAAGGAAATTGGTCTATAGTTTTCTTTCTCAGTTTTCAATCTACCTGGTTTTAGGTATCAATACCATGTCTGTGTCATAAAAGGAATTTGGTAGGACTCCTTCAATCCCTATTTTTTCAAATAGTTTATATAGCATTGGAGTTAGTTGTTCTTTAAATGTTTGGTAGAATTCACATGTAAATCCATCTGGTCCTGGGGATTTTTTCTTAGGGAGCTGGTTAATGGCTTGTTCTATTTCTTTTTCTGAGATGGGACTATTTAGACTACTTACTTCTTCCTCTGTTAATCTGGGCAAGCTATATTTTTGAAGGTATGCTTCCATTTCATTTAAGTTATCGAATTTATTGGCATAAAGTTGAGCAAAGTAGCTCCTAACTATTGTTCTAATTTCCTCTTCATTAGTGGTGAGTTCTCCCTTTTCATTTTCAAGACTAACAATTTGCTTTTTCAAATCAGGTTTACTAAGGGTTTGTCTATTTTGTTTTTTTCATAGAACCAACTCTTAGTTTTATTAATTAATTCAATAGTTTTTTATACGTTCAATTTTATTAATCTCACCTTTTATTTTTTGAATTTCAAGTTTCATGTTTGTCTGGGGGTTTTTAATTTGTTCCTTTTCTAGCAATTTTAGTTGTAAGCCCAATTTGTTGGCCCTCTCTTTCTCTATTTTATGCAAGTACGCCTGTAGAGATATAAAACTTCCCCTTATTACTGCTTTGGCTGTATCCCACACATTTTGGTATGATGTCTCATTATTGTCATTTTCTTGGATGAAGTTATTAATTATGTCTATGATTTGCTGTTTTACCCAATCATTCTTTAGTATAAGATTATTTAGTTTCCAATTATTTTTTGGTCTATTTTCCCCTGGCTTTTTATTAAATGTAATTTTGATTGCATTGTGGTCTGAAAAGGATGCATTTACTATTTCTGCTTTACTGTATTTGATTTTGAGGTTTTTATGCCCTAGTATATGATCAATTTTTGTATAGGTTCCATGAACTGCTGAGAAGAAAGTATACTCCTTTCTGTCTCCATTTAGCTTTCGCCAAAGATCTATCATATCAAACTTTTCTAGTATTCTATTTACCTCTTTGACTTCTTTCTTATTTATTTTGTGGTTTGATTTATCTAATTCTGAGAGTGCAAGGTTGAGATCTCCCACTATTATAGTTTTGCTATCTATTTCTTCTTGCAGCTCTCTTATTTTCTCTTTTAAGAATTTAAATGCTGCACCACTTGGTGCGTATATGTTTAATATGATACTGCTTCATTATTGATGCTACCCTTTAGAAGGATATAATGCCCTTCCTTAACTCTTTTAATTAGATCAATTTTTGGTTTTGCTTGATCTGAGATGAGGATGGCTACCCCTGCTTTTTTGGCTTTGCCTGAAGCAGATTCTGCTCCACCCTTTTACTTTTAGTTTGAATGTATCATCCTGTTTCAGGTGTGTTTCCTGTAAACAACATATAGTAGGATTCTGACTTTTAATCCAGTCTGCTAACTGCTTCCTAATAGAGGTTCTTTCAATGACTACTAGCCAGTCAAACCAAGTCTCTTGCTCTAGCTCTTTTCTTCCTGTCTGGTGTTCAAGAAAGAAAATGAATTACTATGGGCTTCTGAGTGGGGAAAAGACTTTGGACATGAAGCTGAGAGCACATCACTTTGCCATTCCTTCTGTTTCTGTTCTCTCTATTCTTTCCTATTCTGAGATTAGGGATTGAAGATGACCATGACCTTGTGAATTTCAAGAAGTCAGGAGAATGAGTAACTAGAAATCCTGGAGTTAGAATCCATGCTGGATTTCCTAGAAGTCAGACATCAAAAATCAGTCTCGAACAATTTATTTACCTTTTCCTGTGCAGCAGCATCCCAAATTTGAGAGCAAACTTAGTGGGACTAATGCTATATAAAAACTCTTTTAAGATTGAGCCTATTCTCCCTAGGCACAACAATAGGATAGGGAGATTGTTCTTGTGGCAGAGAGAATGTTTGTATTTCTTTTCTGGCTGTACCTTCACAATAAATATCCCTTTTAAACACTAGTTAATATTAATTAGTTAACTATATCTGAAGGAAGGGAGAGAGGGAAGAAGGGATAGAATTTGCAACTCAAAACAAAAAAAAGTTAAATAGTTTTAACATGTAATTGGGGGAAATAAAATATACTAAAATAAAAAAATTAAGTGGTTAAGTGCAATTACTTATTATTATCATTTTAGTTAACCTAGACCAATTATAAAAACTCTCTTGAAGTACTCTTCTCTTTTTCTGCTTCCTACTCATCCCCTAAATACACAAATACAATTCCTGAAGTCAGCTGCAGATACTTTCACATAGGACAAGAATTCTAATCAAGTATTTCAAATTCCTATGCTTTTAAAAAAAGATGACATGGGAATAGTGAATGTTCTAGAGCATTGTTTGACAGTTTCAACAAACACCATCTCTACTCTGATGGAACCCAAAATCTTATATGGAAATAGAGTACATACATATGTAATAGTGTTTTGATAAATGTTTAACAACTGGCTCTTTTAGGGAAAAATGTATACAAGGTGCTCTTTTACATTTAATTTACATTATTATTATTTTCTCTGTCACTTTAAGTCCTGACAATCAACTATAAATTAAGCCCTGATTTTATTAATCTTTTAAGGCTTAATTAAAATTCCATTATATGAAAGCTTCCCTGATCTTCTATTTAAGCTAAGCCTTAAAAGATTAATAACATTTCAATAAACAATAATTGGAGAGAGTGTATTTAGAAAAAAGAATAGTCATAAGCAATGTTACAAAAGCAGGACAACATATGACATTCTTAGAGAATGTTTTTTCCCCTTTGGTTGTAGTTAATAAATATAGAAAGGAGTAGTATAAGATTAATCATGAAGGATAAAGTGCTGCTAAATGGTAAGGATCTTCACAAGGATGCCTTAAGTAGGCAATAGCACTTATTGAAAGTTTTGAGCAGAAGAATAACACAATCAAATCTATGCATGAGAAAAAATTAATTTGACAGTAGTACAAAGAATGGAATAAGGTGGGGATATTTTGGCGTTAGAAATAACAGCATTTTACAAGAGGGAGGATGTGGGAGCTGAGGGAGATGGAAAAAAAAGGCAACCCAAAGGTTTCAAAAATGGGTAAATATTGTGTATATAATGAAATCTTCCTAGTAACACTCATAAGGAGACATATCTTCTTTCTTGTAGAGAGGTGGGCACTATAGATATGAAATGTGACATATGCTGTCTAAGAGGTATAGTGTTGGCTGGTTTTAGTTGTTTTTCCGGCAGAAAAAATACTCAGTGCTCAGTGTCGGAGTTAGTTACAGGTAGATGACTGCTATAAAACCAAAAGGCAATGATTAAAAAAAAGAAGAAGAGAACATGAGTGTTTGCCTTTGCAATGGTACCATTGACAGAAATCAGGAAGTGAAAAAGGGCAGAAAGTTTCTGGTGAAAGTTAAGGTCAATTCTGGACATAGTAAGTTAAAGTGTCAGTAGGACATCCAAATGATGTTTTGTAGACAGTTTGAATTGCAGTGCCCAGGGACACCACAAGGCCAATAACAGAAATCTTTTGACATCATCACAAGACATCACTGATCCTTCGATATCTAAGGCATGCTTGCCCTTCCACTTAGGTATCCCTCAATATATATTCTCTATGTCCATTCTTCTATTGATTTTAGGTATATTTGTGGAAGAATATGCTCCAGATTTATAGGAAAATGTTGCATTACTACTTTTCTCACTATGCTATTTGACTAAATGCCTTTGATTTGGGCTAATTGTGTCTTCTGGCTGAACAAAAATTAGTACTTTCACATGGGTTCATGCAGTATAGTTCTGAAAGAATGCAAATCCACAGAATATCTTGAAAGTTGGAAATCTTTACTGAGAGGAGAACTTGAAAATAGTAGTGTGGAACACAAGGTGCTATCCAAGGAAGGTAGTATTCTCCAGGGAAAACTAGGTTCAATTAAAATGAAAAGATAGAAAGAGAATCTAAGAAAAAAATTTCAAAATACAGAAGAATTTATTGAGAATAAAGTCAGAGTTTCAAAAGATGAAGTAGAATAAGTGTACAAAGTATACATTGGGCATCAACTTAGGGTACAATTTTAGTAAGGACAAGTGTAGCAAACACATGTACTGAGTCAACTCATAACTTCAGAACTTCACAGTCTTGTTTTTGTACAGTCCTCTTGGAGATTCCCTTTGGATATAGAGTCTCCTCTATGCCCCCAAAGTCTGCTCCTCTCTAGAGTGTGACTATTTTCTCTATTGCCATTAATCATGCTCCCTGAAGGTGCTTCTTCCCTTGGGATTATGATCTTGTTGCATCTGGACTGACTGGAGTGTGTCTCTAAAATGTACTATTACTGGTCAGCTACCTCCCTTCAAAGCTACATGCCCTAAAACAAAGCTTCTTAAACCATAGATCATGATTCCATCTGGAGGCACATAACTGAATGTAGGGGTCATGAAAAATTTGACAACAGTAAAAGGTATAAAATATTCTGCCAACCTCTCCAACAATGAGATGAGCCAGATCAGTTCCAATGGAGAGGTAATGAACTGAACCAGCTACACTCAGCAAAAGAACTCTGGGAGATGACTATAAACCACTACATAGAATTTCCAATCCCTTTAATTTTGTCCGCCTGCATTTTGGATTTCCTTCACAGGCTAAATGTAGACTATTTCAAAGTCCGATTCTTTTTGTTCAGCAAAACAACTGTTTGGTCATGTATACATATATTGTATTTAATTTATACTCTAACATATTTAACGTGTATTGGTCGACCTGTCATGGGGGGGGGGGAAGGAGGGGAAAAATTGGAACAAATGGTTTGGCAATTGTCAATGTTGTAAAATTACCCATGCAAATATCTGGTAAATAAAAACTATTACAAAAATATTCTGCCAAAATTTAAATCTAAAATGTAAAAATGAGCAAGCACTTCCATCTCATTAGCATGCAAATTTGCTTTTATCTTTAATGAATGGTAAAATAATATGTATGGCAAAAAATTGTTTTAAAACAAATTTCTTTGTGATTTGTTATCAGTAAATGTTTGATTTATATGCCTATATTCTCGGAGTCATATAAAACTTCCTGGGGAGAAAAAGGGGTCACAAATGGAAAAATTTAAGAAGTCCTACCCTATATGGGTGAAGGGATGGGAAATAAATTACCTCCTTCCATTCTCTCCTCTATTAGAAGTCTTCTCTGTAGACAGTCTACAATTTCTCCCATACTCCAAACTCTGAAATTCATCCAAGGTTTAGCAATTAAAAGCCCCCAGATCTGTAGCCACTTTGTTTGCATAGTCAATTGTATTGCTCCCTTCCTGACAATCAGAGTGATGTTCAGATCTCATAAAGGGATCAGAGTATTATACCTTGTTAACACATTAAAACCTCACCATGTGTGACTACATCTTGTGACTATATCAACTGAACTGGGTGGGTGGATGGGATCCCATTTTCCTTTCTTATGCTTTAAAAATGGAAATAATAACACCTGTTCTGTCTACCTCACAGGGTCTGAGGAAAGTAATTTGCAAACATTAAAGTGCTATATAAATGTGAACTGAAATCTTACTGTTGTAGCTGCCTATTCATATTGGTATTTTGTTCTCTTATAGATTATAAGTGTTTTGAGGGTAGTGATGTCTTAGCTAATTTGTGTATCTCTTCCAGTGCCTGTCACAAAGTAGACACTGAATATAAGCCTGTTGATTCAATTTGGTATTTTCTTCCCCAGTTAAAATGTAAAGACATTGCTCTTTGTTTTTGAGCTGAATGTCTCTGATTAACAGTTTTCAGTGGCAGAGAGAAAATTGGTGAAGACATTCTCAGTTCCAGGGATGTGCTCTATCTTCATGTTGAATTATTAGTGCTTCTTTCCCCAGGGCTGCAACTCTGAAGTGGAGTTCTTCATAGTGGACAGCCACCTCAGGGCTCTGTGATCTGTTAATAAAGTGAAGTGCTGTCTCCACATGTAATAGAATAACTTATCCAAAGTCCACATGATGGCTAGATGCTGTCTTTGGACAAACACCAGGTCATGCTCCTTAAGCATCCATTTCCTACGTTTTACTCTCTCTTTTTACTATGTCAATACTGTTCTGATTCTGGCATCTGAAATATCTGAACCATTATAGAGTCTCTTGTTTTCCAATGATGCTATTAACCCTGTGCCTCCAAAGAGGTTTCTCTTTAAGCTGTAAAAACTCTTCTGGCATTTGGCAGTCTGGCGTATTTTGTAGCTGTTTTCCCTCTCTTCATTTCAGAGTTGGGGTACCCTGGGCATGGAACATTGAATATGTTGTCAGACACATTCAAGATGTTAGTTTTGCCAAATAGCTCGCTCTTTCCATTTCTTCCCTCCTCCCATTCTCTCTCTTTCCTTCTCTTTCTCTCTTTCTCTCCTTCTTTCTCTATGATGGCTGCCTTCCTGGGGAGGAAAGGAAGAAGGTGCATATTCAGAAATTAATATGATATAAAACAAAAAAGTTAATGAAATAATTTTTTAAAAAGAAAAAAGTTCTATCTCTGTAATAAGGGTGTGTTGAATTGTGTTATGGGTTTAGTCATTGGGGGAGATAATTTGATACGTAGCTTATTTTAGTATGGTTGGAGCAACTGGGGCACAGATTTGTGAGAGCTTCTACTATTCCCTGGGAAGCTCCTACTTGATTTTCATTTTATTTAAATATATTTTATTTTGACACAACAGATACCAACAAAAATCCAGACAAACCACTTTAATAAAGTCCACTTCGCCAACAGAACTAAATACCAAACTTGGCCCAAGAAAAGAGTTGGGAAATGTTGCTCTTTTCTTTCATGTGGAATTCATTACTATGGCTATGGAATATTACATAATAGAGTCAGACACAATCAATGGGTTTGTTAGTTTTGGTCTTTCTTTTTCCATCATTCTTACAGGAATGGCTTAGGTGAGTAAGGAGAGGAAGAGAAATAAGGAAAAAAAATGAATATATGTATACTTGGAAATGAATATGAAATAAAACCAAAAATCATTAGTCAAAAAAGATGCATTTTTTAAAAATCAGTTAAGCAAAACAAAAAGGATGAATGCTTTACTTTTGATTGTTGACCTGAGTTTTGTTACCTCTTAATATTAACTTTACTAATATTGTTATCACTAGCTACAGTATTCTTTTACCTCTTTCTTCATACTGAACCACTTCATACGAGTTTGCTTGTGTTTCTGTGAATTCTTCATATTTGACATTCCTTAGGGCAAAATAATATTCCATTACATTCATATGCCATAACTTGTTGAGTCATTCCTCAATCATTGAACACATGATTTATTTCCAGCTTTAATCACAAGATTTTGAACTAGAAGGAACCTCAAAGTGTAGATGAAGACAATAGGGTACAAAAAGGTTAAATTACTTGTGCAAGACCACACAAACAATAAGTTTTAATCTTAGGATTTAGAGCTAGAGGAGACTTTAGTGGGAAGATCTGTCCACTCCTCATTTTTTTTTTTTTTTGCAACCTCTGAACATTCACACATGAAACTGGTTATCCATTTTGTTTGTCCTTAGGCCAATGTACCTGTGGATAAAATAGTAGTCCACAACTGGGAAATATTTGGCAATGTTATCAATAATAGCTAGAGAAAAATCTCCTTTGGGAAAAGGGTTTTAGGTCCACATATCTTCTTCTTTTCATGGATATTTGTTACATTTCTGTTTAAATGTGAACTCCTTGAGAACAGGGACTGTCTTATTTTTTGTATTTCTATTACCAGCATTTAGCCCAGTGCCTGGAGCATAGCAACTATTTAATAAATGTTTTCCCTCTCTTCATCCATTTATCCATTCAAAATATCACATTGTTAAAATATAACATGATGCCTTTGTCAAGCCTACCCCCTTCACAAGGGTACTGATGAAGTAGTTTTATTTATATATATATTTCAACCAGAAAAGAGAGAATTTATTATACAAGCGACAGACTTAGCCACAAAGAAAGCAATCAGTCCAAAATGTCAAGAAGAGTTCATGGCATACAATCAAATGAATTGTTTTCAGCTAGGTAGACCTTACATTAAAAGATTAAATATCCTTTGTCAGCTAAAAGTCAAATGGTGATAAGAGTATTTTATCAAATGGTGGAGCTAAGAATTCTTGATCAGGTGGGAAAGCTGGTTCAATCCTTAATAGAGTGATGTTTCCTGAAGGTTTCTGCCAGGTGGGATATCAAGGATCTGGCATTCCGTCTCTGCTCTTGGCGTGGCAGTAGTCTGTAAGATTACTTACACTAATGAGATACATTACCCTGTCATACCTAGGTGAAGGGGTGAGGTTGCCAATTTGAGCTAAGAGGATGTGAATGGAAGTCATCTCTCTGGAGGTGAAAGAGACCTTCTGGCAAGTTAAGATGGATCAGGCTCAGAGAGGTAGAGCCTAGATGGCAGCATAGTAAAGTAAAAAGTAGTTTGACAGAGCTTCTCTTTACAAAACTCCTCCAAGCAGATCTAGAAGATGCAACAGACCAAATATTGATGTATTAATCCAGAAACAAATCACAATGAGTCATTTTCCCAGCAGAGCTAAACATAAGGAGACAGACAAAGAGGTCTAAATAATGGGAATTGAATTGAGTCAGGAGCATATTCAGTGTCCAGGCTGTGCTGGTGATAAGAGGCAATCCTAGATCCATATTGAAGCATTATGATGGAGACAGGTAACAACCAAGATCTCAGTTTTGATTCACAGATCTATGGCAGATTGAGAAGAAGATCCAAGCTTAGTAGTGGCTTAGCTAGGTAGGGAAGGCCTGGGATATAAACTGAGAAAAACAGAAATTGTAGGACCCAATTAACAATTTCTCTCTTATTCTAGTTGCACAGATTTTATTCATGCAAAAATTTTTTAATGTTACATAATCAAACTATTTTTATTTGCTTATGAATTTCTCTGATGATGTTGAGGGTTTTCAAAGAAGCTTTAGTGGATAACTAAGGGAAAAGTCAAACAAAACAAGATACAAAAATTAATGTCTTTTTGAGATGCCTTTTCTACAAGGTCATCAAATAGGAAAACAGGTGGATTTCACTAGCATACATTCCAGAAAACGAGATGGATTTGAGTACTTTTAAAATTTTTTGGGGGGGGAATGTGAACTTGTTAATATTAATCATAGTACAACTTTTCTTTCTCTCCTCCCCATGATGGATAAGAGCATGGATGAGCACTAAATTAACTTGACAAGATTTCTAATTGGCTGAGATTGAATCATTTTTAAAACCTTGACAATGGAGAAATCAAACCTGGGTAGTGTTAGAACATATGCTTATTGAGGGTAAGGATTTTAATTTTTTTTCTTTTGCTTTAGCTCAATGCTTGTCGACTGACTGACAGCAGGTATTGGGAAAAATCCTCCTGGATCCTGGAAAGGAGAAAGTATTTCTGAAGAAGTGAGGTAATGAAGGTTGAAGGCAGTTGTTGGAATTTTTGCCCCTAAATTAGAAAATGACCAATGGTCTGTTACTCCCCTACTTGAAATAGATCAGAGAATAGTCCTCAGGAAGAAGAGAAAATCAGACCAGATGTATTTCTCATAGCCTTTTCCCTATACGTCTCCTCAATCTGTTAAAAGGTCACTGACCTTTTCATTTACGACTATTTCTCTATCCTTTATTCCCCATTTCCAAACACTTCTTTCATGCCTCCATACTTAGTGCCTCAGTTGGGACAGTAAAGTATAGAAGGGCCAACTTAGATAACCAAGACAGGAGATGCTATAAAGTCATGGGTTTCTATCACTGGCACAAACCTTAAACATACCTAATCCAACTATTTAATTTTATGGATGTGGGAATTTTACCTTAAGAGGTGAAGTGACTATGTTATCATCCAGACAGTAAACAGCAGATTTAGTGTTTGAATTCAGGTCTTTTGACTTAAGTCCAGTGCTTAATTCATTAACTATTCCTAGAGCTCTCTTCTGTAAATCTTCCATTCCTATATACCCTCCTCCACTTACTGACCAAAAGTTGGACTTTCCCTCCTTTACAATATGAGATGCCACATACATGAACATCTGGAATTCTCAAGAATAAGTCTTGCTTAGAGAAAGCTGATGTGGGAAGAATAAAGGGGGATTTCTACAGAAGCCAGGGAATAGCAATCTTTATCTGCTCTTACTTATAAAGTTATTTTTAAGTGTTGGCCCTACTCTGACAATATACTTGGGTCATTCCCAATATGTAATATGCCTGGTATAGCTCTGGACAAAACAAAAAAAAATCAGTCTATACCAAAGACCCAGTTATCATTCCCTATATTATCTTTGATGTGTTTTTCCCCTAACTAGAATTTTATGTTCTATAACTAACGTGAATTTAGGTATGGCGATTTATGAATCACTCCGTTTTACTTTCTGGGGAGAGTTGTCAAACAGTCAAGATGGGAGTTATGTCAGAAAGGGGTGAACTTGATCTTCCCTGCTATAATTTGTTTTCATGGTCAATAGCAAGAGGATGGCTGCCTCAGCTTCCTGTTCCAAACCTGAGCTGGAGTGCTGCCTAATTCATTTGCATAGTAGAACTAATGTGTTCAGGGAATAGATGACTCTCTGTATCCTGGTTGACAGATCAGATGAACAGGTAAGATTGGGACTTATTTCCCTGGGGGTCAGTAGATGCCATCATCCACTCAGGTATCTTTAAGGGAGAAGTGTTTTTCCAAGTTACCATATTGCATTTTTTTGGTAAGACTCTTCAACATTGTTAAACACACAGTCACTGACATGTGAATCACTTCTACCAAGGGAAGAGTTATTTCCTGACAGAGTGCTGGAAGCTCCTACGGCATTTGAGACCTAAAGAGAAAAGTACTTCTCAAAAGACCCAGACAGGGGTTGGCGGGAAGTGAACTCATCTCAGACTGGAGGTGACATGGGGTAGATTAAAAAGGGAATGAAATATATTTTTATCATGTTTAACATATATTGGATGACATGCCATTTAGGGGAGGGGGTAGGGAGAAGGGAGGAAATTGGAACACAAGGTTTTTCAAGGGTCAATATTGAAAAATTATTTTTGCATATGTTTTGAAAGTAAAAAAATCAATTAAAATTTTTTTTAAGTAAAAAATGAAAATCTTAAAGCACAATACAAAAAAGGGAGTGAAAGCAGAAGAATGGAGTCAGGAATAGGCAGGGTGTATGATTAGATGGGAGCAGAGGAATCATGGACCAGGAGAGAGGGACTGTATTTGGAGAAAAAGGACTTCAGTCATT
Source organism: Sminthopsis crassicaudata (assembly GCF_048593235.1). Taxonomy (NCBI): domain Eukaryota; kingdom Metazoa; phylum Chordata; class Mammalia; order Dasyuromorphia; family Dasyuridae; genus Sminthopsis; species Sminthopsis crassicaudata. The sequence continues at coordinate 576,673,324 of NC_133618.1, forward strand.
TAATACCTGTGTGATCTTGGTCAAGTCACTTGACTACTTCAGGCACCAGTATTCTCATCTCTAAAGCCATGATCCATTGAATGCCACTCATCCTATCTAGCAAAGGAACCTGGGAGTGATAAGCTGCTGGTGGTGGTTTGTACATGCTAAATGAGTGCTTAGCTCTTTGTAGTTTTTCAGAGTTGCAATGACCTTCTATCCTATATATCTAATTCCCCACTCTCTCCATGGGGCAGCCACACTGTCAAGGGATCTGTGGATTTGCAAATTTATCTAGTCAGAAGCCAGGTCATGAGCTCCCATCCATGGGTTAATGCTGCCCCTTTTTGAACTCACTATATTTCAGTGAACACTAGTCAGGTGACTTTGGTAAAAAGATGTTGGTTTTTGATGAAAGCAAACAAACATATTTGGAAATTACAGTTTTAATTTTTAGGCTAGAATGTGTAAGAAAATAAACAATACCTAACAACAAGAAAACACTGCCTAATTAAATGTCTAACTAGTTTCTATGAGCCTGATTCTCTCTAAGACCTCATAGCTATGGGACCGATTTGGCTCTAGAAGCTCTAGTAAATGCGTAGTTTGAGTTTGTTTACGTGGCACAGTAGATAGAGCAGCCCAGCATCTGGAAGACCTGAATTCAGATCCAGCCTTATACACTAGTAGCTTTGCTTGAGGCATTTAACCTCTGTCTGCTTGTAATAATAGGACCCACCTCCCAGGGTTGTTATTAGGATCAAATGAGATGATCATTGTGAAGTGTTTAGCAAAGTACCTGGTACATAGTCAATGTTATAGATATGCTAGTCATCCTTATTGTTGTTACTTGCATCCCAGGGTTGTACAACCTGTGAGTAGACAAATGAGCATGTGTGAACAACCGAGTTTTTACAGGATTTTTGACCAATGATGATACTGGATCCACTTGGGATTTTTGGTTGGCATGTTTTCTGCATTTCGCTCCAGAAGCCTATTGTATTAGTTTTCTAGGGACTTGCCTACTAGGCAGCAGTGTACTTTAATCAATCTAGGACCTTTAAGAGACATTGTCCTTCTCAAAGAGGATATAAGCTCTGAGCACCAGAGAGAGGGCACTTAGCCTTCAGAGGCTTCCTAACTGGTAAAGCCTTACATGGCATCAATAAGTAACCTGGATGAATGCCTTGCTTGCTGGGTCCAAAATTAATATAGGATATGTTCAAAATACTAAATGCAAAATCTGTCTTCTTAGTTTAGAGCTTCCTACCAATCTATGGATTGTCTTTTAATTCACTACCTTTTAATGCACTAATCATTGTTTCATAGATTAAGCATTGCTATGATCACATTGTTTTTTACACAAAAATGGAAAGTAGAAAGAAATGGAAAAATTTAGGCTGGAAACATTCATCTCCTACCCTCTTCTTAGTGGTTCTCTCAGGTCTCAAGGTACAGGGAGAACTCTGTTCATATAACCCAAAGCTCATGGAAGAGGACTAGAGGGAAGAGGCTTTTGTTCCCCATCTCACACTCATGGAAAATCAGATTCACCAACAAATGGGAATCATAGTAGATAGCTGTCTTAATAATTTTATATTTTTCCTCAGTTTAAAAATAAAAATTTTCTACCCCCAACATTAAGCATTTGCTTTTTCTCCTTTGCACTTCTCCACAGCCACTAGAAAACAAAAGTACTTAATAGTAAATATGCAGAATCAAGCAAAACAAATTCCCATGTTGGCTGTGTCCAAATATGTGTGGGTAATATGAAAATATGTTTAAAAGGATTGCACAACAACAACAAAATTTGGTTCTGCACATATATATTGTACCTAGCATATACTATAAGATATTTAATATGTATGGAATGCCTGCCATCTAGGGGAGGGGGTGGAGAGAAGGAGGGGAAAAACTCAGAACAGAAGGGAGTACAAGGGATAATGTTGTAAAAAAAAATTTACCTATGCATATGTACTGTCAAAGAAAATGTTATAATTATAAAAATTAAAAAAAAATAAAAGGATTGCACATACTTAACCATATTAGTTGGCTTTCTGTCTTGGGAAGCAGAAAATAAGGGAGGGAGGGAGAAAAATTTGGAATACAAAATCTTACAAAAATTAGTGTTGAAAACTATCTTTACATGTATTTGGAAAAATAAAATACTATTGTGAAAAGAAAAATTGTGTGGATCATTCTGCATATGTATTCTATCATCTTGCTGTCAGGAAGTAAATAGCATTCTTCATCATTTACCCTCTGGAATCAGAGTTGACTATTCCATTGTTCTCAAGTCTTTCAAAATTATTTGCTAAGTTGTTAGTTTAAACTATTTTCTTAGTTGTGCTCACTTTGCAACATTTCCTACATCTTCCCAGCTTTCTCCAATACTCCTTCCTTCATAATTTCTTACAACACAATAGTATTCCATTATATTCATATGTAATGACTTGTCTAACCATTCCCAAGTTGATAGGCAACTCCTTAATTTCCTTGTCACTACAAAAAAAAGAGCTATAAATATTTTTCCTCTTTCTTTGATCTCATTGGGGTTACAGGCCTAGTCCATCACTGAGTCAAAGTATATGCACAGTTTAATATTTCAAGAAGAGAAACAGGGACTAGAACAGAACAATTCCCAGATCTAGGAAGCTGATCAGACATAGAAACCAAAAAGTCTATCATGGGAAGTAGCTCAATGAAAGACAAAAGATCTAGAGAGCTATCTCTAGGATAGGGAGAAAAGGATGTAGAAGCTAAACATTCAGCTCTCTTCCCCCCTGCCCCCCCCTTTTCCTCTCTCTCACTCTTTCTTGCTCTGTCTTTGGCTCTCTCTTTATCTCTGTCTGTCTTTCTGTTTTTGACAATGGGAGTTAATTGATTTGCCCAGGATCACACAGTAACTATTTGAGATCAAATTTGAACTAAGTTCCTACTGACTGGAGGACTAGTGCTCTGTCCATTGCACTGCCTAGGGACCTCCAGATCTCAAATATATTGATAATTAAAAATAATACATGAGACTTGGCTAAAGTTTAATAGTCTTCTACATTTAAAATTTACTAACTTTTGATACAAAGAAAATGGTAGCAGATGATAGCCTATAAGATATCAAATAATATTTATTCAAGAAACCAAAATTAAACCTGCTCTCATAAAACTACTATTGTTTGAATCTTTGTGATTTGCAATATCTTCATTTCATCCTGGAAGACTTTGAAGCTGAACAGTTCATAAATTGTATCTCTGATTTGTTTTCCCTTACCATTTGATAAACAATCTATTCTTAATTTATAACTTTACTGCAGATCCTGTATTATGAGGTCATTTCCAGAACTCTCTGGAGGAATTCCAAAAAGATTATATAAGACCTTAACTTTTTAGATCAATCTATGTCACTTGATTGAAAAAGAGGTATCTCTATCTGTTCCCCCCAAATGCTGTTTGATATAACTAATAAAAATATTGATATAACTAATAAAAAAGTTGAGGGACTCAACTTTTGACTTCAAAAGAAGCATTGTTGATGAGGTTGTGAACTGATTCAGCCATTCTGAAGAGCAATTTGGAACTATGCCTAAAGGGCAATCAAACTGTGCATACACTTTGATCCAGCAGTATTACTACTGGGCTTATATCCCAAAGAGATCTTAAAGGAGGAAAAGGGACCTGTATGTGCAAAAATGTTTGTGGCAGCCCTTTTTGTAGTGGCCAGAAACTGGAAACTGAGTGGATGCCCATCAGTTGGAGAATGGCTGAATGAATAAGTTATGAAACATGAATATAATGGAATATTATTGTTCTATAAGAAACGACCAGCAGGATCAGAGAGGCCTGGAGAGACTTACATGAACTGATGCTAAGTGAAATGAGCAGAACCAGGAGATCATTACACACAGCAACAGCAAGATTATACGATGATCAATTCTGATGGATGTAGCCTTTTCATCAATGAGATGATTCAAACTGGTTCCAATGGTCTCATGATGAAGAAAGCCATCTGCACCCAGAGAGAGGACTGTGGGAACTGAGTGTGTTGTTGTTTGCTTGTATTTTATATTCTTTCTCAATTTTTAATCTGATTTTTCTTGTGCAGAATGATATTTATGGAAATATGAATAGAAGAATTGCACATGGTTGACATATATTGAATTACTTGCTGTTTACAGAAGGGGATAGGGGAAGGGAGGGAAAAATTTGGAACACAAAATTTTGCAAGGGTTAATTTTTTTTTACTTTATTAACTTGTTTGAAGGTTGACCCTCCCCAGCTGTTCTGTGCTGACTTGATTGGTGGGACAAAGAGGGGGAAGTGACTTGTGTGGGAGGAGTCCCACAAAAAGAATCGGACTTTGAAACAGTGTAGAATTAGACTGTGAAGGAAATGAAAAATGCAGGCAGACAAAATTAGAGGGACTGGGAATTCTATGCAGTGGTTCATAATCATTTCCCAGAGTTCTTTTGCTGGGTGTAGCTGGTTCAGTTCATTTACTGCTCTGTTGGAACTGATTTGGTTCATCTCATTGTTGAAAATGGCCACATCCTATTCTGATGGAAGTGGATATCTTCAACATAAAGAAGATCCAACTCACTTCCAGTTGATCAATGATGGACAGAAATAACTATACCCAGAGAAGGAACACTGGGAAGTGAATGTAAATTGTTAGCACTATTGTCTATCTACACAGATTACTTATACCTTCGGAAGCTAATACTTAACGTGCAACAAGAAAATGGTATTTACACACATATATTGTATCTGGGTTATATTGTAACATATGTAAAATGTATGGGATTGCCTGTCATTGGGAGGAGGGAGTGGAGGGAGGGAGGGGATAATTTGGAAAAATGAATACAAGGGATAATATTATAAAAAAAAATTACTCATGCATATATACTGTGGAAAAATTCTAAATAAAAAAAAAGGATGAAAAAAAAAAAGAAAAAAAGAAAAAAAGAAAATGGCCACATCCATCAGAATTGATCATCATATAGTATTGCTGTTGAAGTATATAATGATCTCCTGGTCCTGCTCATTTCACTCAGCATCACTTCATGTAAGTCTCTCCAGGCCTTTCTGAAATCATTCTGCTGGTCATTTCTTACAGAACAATAATATTCCATAATATTCATATACCACAATTTATTCAGCCATTCTCCAATTGATGGGCATCCACGTAGTTTCCAGTTTCTGGCCACTACAAAGAGGGCTGCCACAAACATTTTTGTAAGGGTTAATGTTGAAAATTATCCACATATATGTTTTGAAAATAAAAAGCTTTAATTAAAAAAGAAACATACTTGAACATATCAGATAAAATATCCATCTGTAATCTTCTTTGACACATTACCTCTCCATTCATGGATGACAAATAACACATTGGGACTACAAATCTTTTTTTGTTTCTATCACACAAGACTGGAGGAGGGTTTGATTCCCTCTCTAGCTTAACATTATTCCCAATCAAAATGCCTATATGGAATATCCTCTAAGGAAGACCCAGAGGAATTGTCCAGTTGGACGTAAAGAAACTGGGAAGCAGAGTGTACAGGGACATCTTGGATGGAAATTGAAGAGTTCTGTGGAGTCTCTATAATCATGAAAAGTAATTTTAACTTTGATCCCAATTTTGCTTCTACTTCTTTCAATACCTGAATACTGGGGAGAGAAGACAATAGAACTATGGAGTTCCATTGACCCAAGTTGTTCTAGGGATAGACACGTATGTAGAAGTTTTGAAGGAAAAAAAAAGTTTTAAGAACTGCTGAGTCTACTTTTATGTATTAGGATAAGGAAGCTATCTAGACTTGCTATCTTTGTCTCTGAATTATGAGATTAAGGATTTCTACTAAGGCAAAAAAAGCTCTACACTTTCCTCTGATACTTATAGGGATTGGACTTTGAAAGAGAAATGTGTGATACTTACAGCAGCAATGGTACAACTGTGATCAGAAGGGTGCCCTGAAGGTGAAATAGTATTAGAGAGCAAAGACCTTACTACCCCAATGGGTTTATGGAAGATAAATACTATGCAGATAGCCAAGATTTTACTCAAAGGTGAATGCCAACAAAGAGTGACCAAAAAATCCTCCATAAAAGGCAAACTGGAATGAAACTAGAGTCAGCATCTGTTGGTCACAGCATGACTATAAGTGACTGAGTCCATTCAGTACTCTTAAATAGGTTTTCATATAGACCAGTAATATGATCTATGGATCACTAGAGCTTTTTTTGTTTTATCTGACCTATTAAAAAATCTGTTTCTTCTTTGTACCTGGTGAACTTTTCACTTATAAAGGCTATTGAGAACAACATCTAGGTAATGTTGCTGAATTATCTGTATGATCTATAGACACGGACAGTTCACCAAAGTACAATTAGGACCTTCATTTCATGTGACTGTCTCTGAAAGGATTTTAATAATTAGATCCCAGACAATTATGCAAATTATTTTTTAGGGAAAAAACCCACTGTGTTCTAGAACTATGGTATAACCCCCTGAGTAAGTACACCCCAGCCCCTTGCAGGATATTCTAATAGTATCAGGGAAAAATCCTTAGATACCCTGGGTCTGAGATATGGAAACCACAGCTAGCAAAGTCTGAGGTACTATGGAATGCACCTGGGTAACCTTTAACAGTTCCTATTCTAGTGAGCAAATGATTTAACAATATTTGGAAGAAGGCAAGATCCTTTTAATTGCATACACTTCCTTTCTGAGCCTTGAGATAGCTCCTCTTGTTCTTTGTTTCCAAATGTTCATCTGCTCAGCTGGATTTACTTTTTAATAGTAATTATAGTATCTATCACTTCAAACTTCAAACTTAGCTAACATAATTTTAAAAGCTGTCATTTTACCTCTCTATTTTTCTCCTCTTATCTTTCTGGGTTCAGACTCTAAGGCTTCCCTGAGAATGACTTCACTTAAGTTTATGATTAGTAACAAAATTCTCATCTTCAGTCTATAATTAAATAATTACATTTTTCCTATAATCAGAAAATGGTTCTAATGGCTCTATCTCTCCAGTATAATGTAGTTTTTTTTACATTAAAAATGAGCTACTGCTTGTCACAATACTAAGTCAAAGTAATTGTAACTGATAGAACTCTGAGCAGACAATTCCACACAAAGAATTCCAATAAAAGGGCTTCGATCTCTCTCTCTCTCTCTCTCTCTCTCTCTCTCTCTCTCTCTCTCTCTCTCTCTCTCTCTCTCTCTCTCTGTCTCTCTCTCTGTCTCTCTGTCTCTCTGTCTCTCTCTCTCTGTCTCTCTCTGTCTCTGTCTCTCTCTCTCTTCTCTCTCTCTGTCTGTCTCTCTCTCTGTCTCTGTCTCTGTCTCTGTCTCTGTCTCTGTCTCTCTCTCTCTCTCTCTCTCTCTCTCTCTTCTCTCTCTCTGTCTGTCTCTGTCTCTGTCTCTCTCTCTCTCTCTCTCTCTCTCTCTCTCTCTCTCTCTCTCTCTCTCTCTTTCAAAAGAGGCAATAAGGGTTAAGTGACTTGCTTAGGGACACACAACTACTAAGTGTTTGATACACATTTGAACCCAGCTCCTTTCCTAACTCCAAGGCTAGTGCTCTATCCATTGTACTACCTAGCTCCCTATGCAATCTCTTTTTTATAGCCCTTGATTTAAGAATTATTTTTACATAAAATGTAGTTTGTGAACCACTGCCTTAGAGGGACAGTACCTTACAATTGTATTCATCATGTTTATCATCTCTCACAGCAAAGCAATATTACATTATAATCACGTACCATAATTTGCCTAGACATTCCCCAATCTAGTTCTTTGCTGCCACAAAAGTACTGCTATAAATATTTTTAGCCATTCCTTTTTCTTTATTAATTCATTCAACCACCAAGTATTTAATATGTGCTTACTATTATGCCAGGCACTGGAGATACAGATAAAATAAAAACAGTCCCTATCCTCCAGAAGCTTATTGTAAGGAAACAACATGCATACAGAAAAGTAAATACACAATATGTGTTATAAAAGTCTTAATGAGAGATGCCTGTTCAATTGATTTGCCCCCAGCCCAGCTGATAAAAGCACAGAAAGTAAGGAGAAGGTATATACATTGCTTTGTCCAAATATGTTCCTCTCTACTATTATACTCTGTGCATTTGCTCATTGTTCCCATTAATGTGGTGCCCATTTGAGGGAGAATGTCTCAGATTTATAGGGGAGGAAATGTTATGTTATTATTATTCTCATATCCCCATCTCAGTAAATGCTTCTATTTTGAGTTATTCGCTATTCCTAACTGACTGTTAAGGGTGTGCATTAAAATGAAGGCTAGTAAACTATAATCTTAGACACATAGACCCACAGGTGCTTTGAACCTGAGGGTAGTTGTCCCTGGGAAGCTAATCAGGAAATTAATTTTAGAGAGTACCCTAGCGGGAGGGCTGCATTTATAAAAAGTAAACACATTAATGCTTCCAGAAAAAAAGATACTGTAGACCAAGTGAATAAGGATGGTCCTTAAGTAAGAAATAGCATTGGCTGATCCTTTAAGGAAATAAGGAATTCTAAGAGGTGAAGCTAAGTCAGGAATGCCCAGCTCATACTTTGTGCATCTCCAGATATTATTCTCCATGTTTAAAAAACATGCCCTTTTTATTGCTACTTGGTCCAAATCTATGATAACTATGCTATAACATTTCCCCCAGGTTCCCTCTCCTTCTATCCATTTTCCATTAACAAAAGTGTTCTCTTCCTCTTCAACTTTTTCTAGATCAACTTATCTGTATAGTTCTCTTGTTCTCATCAATCTTGCCAAATTCACCTATGTATTTGCAGTACAGTGTACCTTATGCCCATTGTAGCAGACCTCTTATCTATATTTTGAGGGAACTGCACCCTTCTCATTTTTGTTTTCTTGGGACCTGACACAGTGCTTTGGATATCATAAATGGTTAAAATACATTTGCTGAATTGATCTGAACAAAAAATAACAAAGCTAAGTTTCATCAAAGGACAGAACCAGTTGGAACAGTTGGCTGTTGACTGTGCCTTAGGCAAGCTACTAACTTCTTTAAGTCTTCTCTCTTTCTTATCCTTCTCCCCCATCCAATCAGTCATCAAGTCTTGTCTATTTTACTTTTACCATGTCTTTCACTCACAGATATCATCCTAGTTCAGATCCTCAACACCACTTGCATGGCTTACAGTAATAGGCTCCTGAACTGATTTCTCTGTCTCCAGTATCTTCTTTCTCCAATTTATCCTTTATAGTGCTCACCAAATAACCTTCCATATGCACAGTTCATCCTCCCTCAAAAGCTTTCATTGGTTGCTGATTGATCATAATAATAGCAGATGTTTATGCAGCACTTTATATACTTTTTCACTTAAAATCCTCATAGCAACTCTGTTAGGTATTACAGGTGTTGCCATTTTACAAATGGAAAAACTGAGTTTTAGAAAAATTCAATTCAAGAAAATATCAGAACCAGAGTTCAAGTTCAGATATTCTTGATTCCAAGTCCAGTGCTTTTTCCATAATACCAGATTGCCTCACTATAGACTTTATTTCCACTAGGATAAAATATGAACTCTTTAGCTTGTCATTTAAGAGGCTGGCTCCAAACAGCTTCTCCAGTCTTATTTCATCTTACTCCCTTACATGTACTCTGTGTTCCTGCCAAACTGAACTACTAGCTCTTTCCCAAATTCAACGTCCCATCTCAAGCTTCACTGCATTCATGCAGGTCCGCCCCCAGGTCTAGAATGCACTCACATCTCATCTCTATCTTTTAAAATTATTCTCTTTCCTCCAAACCCAGCTCAAGTGCTACCTCCTTCCCTGATTCCTTCCACTGGTCTATAACTTTAACACTTTTTCCCCCTAAACCTCTCTTTTGTTTTTATCACACCACCAGAGGGCACTGATGTCCAGCTACTTGACCCTTTTCTGTGATTGCTGGCATGCTTATCTGGGAAAAGCACTGCCTTTACTCAGTATCAGATCATACTAGGGAGAAACTCCAGATTCTCCATGGTTCTCAGAGAGATGCTAGATATATCCCCTCAGGTCCAGTTTTGGGGTGTTTGAGGAGTAGTCAGGCAGGACTTAGCCAATTGTTTTCTGAACTCATTCCCCACCTACCAGGAAAACTGTCCTCCTCCTGCTCAATTTCAATATATTCTCATCATATAAGAATAGCTTATTGGAGTCCACCACAAAAACATGGTTTCATTATATGCAGGCTTTATACAGAATCAAAAGAAGTAAAATAAAATATATTTAAAACAATTATAAAATAGGTTGCATATCTATGGGTCTTTGGAGATCACGGTAGAGTTTGAAAATAAAGGAGATCCCAGGCACAGCTCAGAGACTTAAACTCAGTTACTCCCACAAAAAGTTGCAAGGGTTTCTCCTTTCTTTTTTTTTTCTTTCTTTTTCTGGTGGTAGGATAATCAACCCCTCATCTTCTTTGCTGCCCAAAGTCCCTAGAAAGTTTTGGGGGTTTTTAAAGTCAGTTAATGAACTTCAGAACTGAGACTGGGTGCTGGTACAACTGCTTTGCTCTTCTTTAGTCTTTGATCCCTGATCCTGATCTCTAGAAGGCTGACATGTTGTCTGGATATATAAGACTCACCCATCCTTGATAAGTATTTATTACTAATTAAGCTATGGACTAGAGTCAAGGATATAGCCAGGGATGAGGAGAAATTCATTCCATTCAAGCCATTCCTCCTACTTTTTGAACCACTGATTTTTACTGTATTCCCAGACCATACTTTAAGACATTTACAGACTTTTTTTTTTTTTTTTTTTTTTTTTTTTTTTTTTTTTTTACAAAATATCAGCTTTGTGGATAAGGCCAATCTGAAAGCTACGATGCTATGTCATAGACATAATCCGCTTATACTTGTGTTACACTCATTTTTCTGTTTTCCCAATCTCCTGGATAGAGTATTAAAAAGGTTTTTTCCTTAATTCAACATAGAGAATATATCATTTTGTATCCCTCATATCTATCACACGGTATGCCTTATTATACTTAAACATTTATAGAACTGAAGAAGAGAAACCAATTGAGGGGAAACAGAACTTCTAAAGGGAAACTAGACCTTTTATGAGAAGATGTTGGAATTTATAGGGAAATGCAAGCAACTAGATATAGTTCTTACTAATGAATCTGAAAGCTTCTCTCACAAAGAGGTATTTCAATTTTCACCTTCCTATTGACACCAAATTTCCTATAGAATGAATGTCTTCCTGACTTTCTAGAGTGAATATCAACAAATTCTCCTTTACTGTCAATTCAACAGAATTTTATATGGGAATTAAGAAGGAAAGTAACAAAATAAAATAAGGTACCAAAGCTATGACACTCAATGTGTAGGTAGGATGCCTTTGGGCTACCTCACAATTCTTGTATTCACAAGTAATTCTCAAAGTGTTTCCCAATGTGTGCTTCCCCAGGTACAAGGTATTTTGTGGTACTACATGCCTAAACATGCTTATGAACTCCCATAAATGGGGGACTACCTTCAATAGTCAGCCAAAGGATATCATCAGTTCAAAGCAAAATCTTTTGCTAATATAGCATAATGTGCACAGTTTTAAGAAAATATTTCCTCCATAAATTCACTCTCAAATGTACATAATTCCAATAAAAGACGGATGTGTACATATATTAAACCAGTACCCTTAGGGAACAAACGTGTCCAAGACATTTCATACCTTCTAGGCTTCAGGGTCCCCATACTTTTTCTTGTAGTGTCCTCTTGTAGCCTCTCCCTGGGTTTAATGTCTGCTGGATAGATTGCTCAACTTGCCTCTCTAGCTTTGCTGCTTTTCACAGTTCAATTACTGACTTCCAGGATAAACTTTTACTACCCCATACTTCCATAAAAAATGGACTGAAAACTATTCATTTTTTAAAGAAGCAAAGAGTAGAACTGCTTATTTACACTTCATTCATACTTCATTATTTCTATTACCTACACTTTGCACCATGTACTTTAATTAAATGAGCTGGGGGGTGTTTACTTGCCCAGGAATCCCCTGATCACCCTCTCTACTATATATATAAATACATCTCTTTGGAAAGATTATGCTCACTTGAAAGCTAATGGTTATATGGGACAAAAATACTTTGTGATATGAAAGAAGCACTTCACACTTTGCCAAAGGTCTAAGTTTGAAAATCTCAACTGTGCATATGAAAAGACCAGTAATAGGAGGAATCACAAGAGACACTTCTACTTATCCTAGGCTAAGGGTCTTTGTCCTTGCTGAAAAGAGCAATGTTACATTTGTGTTGAAAAGAGCGCACTGAACTGAGCCAAAAGCTGTAGGTGTTGAGCCCAGCAGTTAAACAGATTGCCTAGCCTGGTCCAGAAGCTTATCACCCGAGTCTTCTGCCTGACTCAGACTTGTAATAAATTGATCCATTCAGCTGAGATGCTGCAACCCATGGGGAACAAGCTCAGTTGGGTTGCCTGTTTAATAGATATACCTTCAACGATTCAACCCAGCAAAAGAACTCATCCATCACCAATACCATCCTTCAGTAAATTTCCAGTCACCACAGAAGGTGGTCCTGTAGTTCCAGAATTGAGTTTCCTTAGCTATGTTCCTTATGCACATATACTATATGTACTCTAAGTCTGTGCTCTTCCCCTTAGAGAGTCTTGAATATATTTGTGGGAGAGCGTGCCTCGGGTTTTAGGGGAAATGCTCATAACCACTGTTCTTGCTATGCCATTGGAGTTAATGCATTAGCTAATGATTGGCAAGAAGAAGCATACTTCTGAGAGGTCCTGGGCTACCCTGTTAGGAGGATAGCTGTCTATAGAATTTTCTAGAAAAATTCGTTGAATAGAAGTCATCCTCTGGAGACCCAATCTGTCAGTGTCAATGGGTTCTGCGAGCCCAGAGAAGATCTTATACTTATATAAAAGAGTTGTAATTTAACCAGATTGGAAGGGAAGAGAGGAAAGGCAAGTTGAACCAAATGAAGTATCCCAGTCCTACCTATAAAGAAGACAATGGATAAATAATTAGGTCAGCCATTTCTAAGAAGCAAAAGGATGGGAAAAGGCAGGGCATTGTCAACAAGGAGAAGGCTTGAGCAGTGGCTGCTTCCAGAGCTCTCAGAACACAGAATGTTGGACTAGATGCCATGAAAGGGCCCTTCAAACTCTAAGTCTGTAATCCCACAATCTTATTCATCGCAAGCACTATATAGACATTATTATTATTATTATTATTATTATTATTATTATTATTCCTAGTACAGGATAGGTTTTATCCGATAACATCCATAGATTCCACCAGGGGGAGCTCTTCCTCTTCCATAGCAGATCTCTCTGTCTATTACTCAGTTTCCAACCATCTTTACTGGGTTAGTTTTTAAGAAACAGTCTAGTTCTTAACCCTTTAAACTGTCATCCTACTGCACCCAGTCCAAATTGGAGTTCTTATGATTATAGTAAATATATATGTTGCAAGTATTAGAAAAAAATTAGAGACAATCTGCTTTGCTATTCCTTGCCCATGATATTGCATCTCTGGTAGAATAACTCAGGCTATTTTCCCTGTTCATCCTCTTTACCTAAAATTCTCTCCCTCCTCATCTCCTCTGGCTTTCCTGAAGACTCAGCTAATGTCCTTCCTTTTGAAAGAAACCTTTCCCAGTCCTCCTTGATTTTATGCTTTCCCTCTGAGTTTGTCTCCAATTTATCCTATTTATATCTTCCTTATACAAAGTCTCTCCTGTCTTGGACTGTAAGTTCCTTGAGAATAGAGACTATTTTTGTTTTGTTTAATTTTATGGGTAAGATTTTTACTGTTGTTGTTTTTTTGTTTGTTTGTTGGTTGGTTGGTTGGTTGGTTGGTTGGTTGGTTGTTTTTTCCCCCCTTTATTTGTATCTATACTGTCTTAACATTATTCCTCATCACACACTCATCCATTTAGTGATTAATTAATCTCATTTTCTATGGAAAATATCTTCCCAACCTCTCTTAATTTTTTTCTTAACTCTATCCCTTTTATCCCATATGTAAGCCTGTTTTTATAAATATTTGTTTGCTTTTTGTCTCTCCCATTAGATTTTTTAAAATTAAATTTATTTTTTTATTATAGATTTTTATTGACAGAACATATGCATGGATAATTTTTCAACATTGTCCCTTTCTCTCACTTCTGTTCCAACTTTTCCCTTCCCTCTCTCTACCCCCTCCCCTAGATGGCAGGCAGTCTCCTACATGTTAAACATGTTAAAGTATATCTTATACAATATATGTGTACAGATCTGTACAGTTCTCTTATTGCACAAGAAAAATCGGATTCAGAAGGTAAAAATAACCTGGAAAGAAAAACAAAAATGCAAGTACTCCACATTCAATTTCCAGTGTTCTTTCTCTGGGAGTAGCTGATTCTATCCATCTTTGATCAATTGTAACCGAATTGTATCTTCTCATTGTCAAAGATATCCACTTCTATCAGAATACATCCTCATACAGTATTGTTGTTGAAGTGTATAATGATCTCCTGGTCCTGCTCGTTTCACTCAGCATCAGTTGATGTAAGTCTCTCCAAGCCTCTCTGTATTCCTCCTGTTGGTCATTTCTTACGAACAATAATATTCCATAACATTCATATACCATAATTTACCCAACCATTCTCCAATTGATGGGCATCCACTCATTTTCCAGTTTCTGGCCATTACAAAAAGGACTGCCACAAACATTCTTGCACATACAGGTCCCTTTCCCTTCTTTAATATTTCTTTGGGAAATAAGCCCAGTAGTAGCACTGCTGGACCAAAGGATATGCACAGTTTGATAACTTTTTGGGCATAGTTCCAAATTGCTCTCCAGAATGGTTGGATCTGTTCACAACTCCACCAACAATGCATCAGTGCCCCAGTTTTCCCACATCCCCTCCAACATTCATCATAATTTTTTTCCTGTCATGTTGGCCAATCTGACAGGTATGTAGTGGTATCTCGGAGTTGTCTTAATTTGCATTTCTCTGATCAATAATGATTTGGAACACTTTCATGTGAGTAGAAATAGTTTCAATTTCATCAACTGAAAATTGTTCATATCCTTTGACCATTTATCAATTTCTCCCATTAGATTGTGAGTTACTTTGTATACTCAATGCTTAGCTGATTAATAAATACTTTTTTACTTGATTTAACCTTAAGGAAAATATATGCCAAGATAGCTAAAATAAGAATGTAATGTTGTGGCTGGGACAGATGAAGGAATTGGATGAGATCACAAATTCATCTACGAATCTAAAAGTTGTCATCCATTTCCAAGTAGTGTGCATGTTAGAAAAATTGTGGGATTTAGATTCACTGATTGCAGACTTGAAACCTGGTTCTCCTAATTTTTATCTGATGTTGGACATATGGTTTTACTTCTCTCACATTCTGTTTTTCCCTTTGCAAAATGAGGGCGTTGAACCAATCCCTTCCAAAATATCTTTTTTATCATAGTCTTCCCTCATTCTTCTCATCCAATGTGCAGTATACCACACCCACATAGTAATCTTTCTCACAATTCTTCTTATAATTTTCACTGCCATTCTTCCACTTAAGACCCCCTCAGAATTAAGATACAATCTCATTATGCATGATTACCTTTCTTCCTTGGTCCTCACTCATCTTCCATGTTACTCATTATCCACCTATCTCCCATGATCATCCCTCACTCATTGCCCCTTTATACATTTCCCCTACTTTTTGTGTTCATCCAGAGCAGGGAGAGAGGAGTCAGGCTAGAAGGGAAGGTTGTCCTTTGTTCTTCTTCATACAAGGCATTATATTTCTTCAAGGAGGCCTTAGAGAAGGTATAAGAGATCTGTCTCCGTGCTTTAGATTGTTTGTGTTTAGGGATTTTCAAAAGAATTAAGGGCCCTAACTTAGAAGCAAGAATTTTTTATTCTGACTTACTTACCTTGTCTCTCAGGTAATGCCTCAACTCTTTGAACAGCCAGAAGGGATTGTGCAGAGCCACTGGAAATCAACCCTAATGTCAACAACCTTTGAGAGAGGAGTGATAAAATTCACATTTGCAGTTGTCTGAATAGACTTGTTTGAGGTTCTGCTAGACTGTTAGGTAATCCTGGTGTCTGCACCAAGCCTCACACCCATCACAGCAGGATTTGCCTTCGGGCCTCTGACCTCTAATCTCCTTCTAGTTGCAATTTCCTCTTATGGGTTGAGGCTGTCTGTAACCAGCAGACAATAGAACAAGGTAAAGATTGAAGACCCCAGGGCTGCTGAGTACCAGGGAGGCAGAAGGACAGACACAGAGAATTTTAGAGTAAATGAGATTATCTAGTCTAACCCCTTACCTTTATCTATGAGTTTGGCCAGGACTAGGAAACAAATTGAGTGGGGGAGATACATATATATATAATCGAGCCCCTATCTTTAAATTATCTTCCACAATTACTGTACACTTCAACAATTTAGAAGAATTAAAACATACAAAGCACTGTATTAAGGATGCAAAAGTAGAGATGCTCTCAGTAGATCCTGCTCTCAGTGGGTTGACAATCTAGTGAAGGATTTATTTATTTTATTCTTTTTTAAGAAGTTTGGAAGAAGTCAATAGAGAGGAAGTGTTTGAAGGTGCTTGAGAAGGGATAACCTCTAGCATAAGATCTTGTATAAGATGAGAGGGAATCTTAGATCTAGAATGAAAAAGTACTTTCTAGTTTTAAGAAGTTTTAAGACATCTTGGTCAGTGTCCTAATTTTTATGGATGGAGAAATCAGAGGCCTAAGAATTTAGTGATTTTCCTAAGTTCTCTTCCCTTATTTTCAATTACCTTTTTTATTTTGAATACAGTCTATTTATTTATACCATCATTTCTTCAGCTTTATTGCTGTTGTTTATAGACCACCCCCCATCCTCTCCTAACAGGATTTGGAATCACATATCATTCCTTCAACTTTCTTAATGATTTTAGTGCCTGACTGAGCCTTTTCTTTTCTTCCATTCCCTGTCATCAATCTGGTGGATTTAAATATTAATATTCATATTTGTCCCTTCTTTGCACCTCACCATACATTCTACTCCATTTCAACCACACATCAGAATTAGGTCACACATAAAATCTTTGTTTAATCTCAATGGAGCTGAAACACTTTGAAAGTTTGAAATTTCACCCTAATTTCAATGGTCTGTTTTCCATTTTTCATTTACACTAAAAATTCTCTTCATTTTTTGGTGACTTTGCATCCCTTTGTCCATCTCTATTCTAAGTCTTTGTTCCTTATCTTGATTTCACTTGTCCCAATGTCTAGTTTCAATTTTCTGGTTGTCCACTTGAGTAGTTCACTAGACAATACCCTTGTTCCCCTGAATTTCTACTATTCTTTACCCAAATCCTTTTCCTTGAATAATCCCCCACAATATGATTTCTCCCTTGTCTACTCCACGGTTGCAGAGAAGCCTGAAGAATATCACAAAATCAAGCAGACTTTATCTACTACAAAATCTTTCTCTGCTGCTAAGCAGCTAGTTCTATTTTACTCAGTGAATTTCTCATTCCTTCAAATAACTTTTTAAAATTTATTTATTTATTTATTTTTGCTAAAGCAATTGGGGTTAAGTGATTTGCCTAGGGTCACACAGCTAGTAACTAATTTTTTTTCTGGTTTGATTTTTTATTTTATAGCTGAAAAAACTGAAGCCCAGAGGGTTTAAGTGATTTTCCATCATGATCTTTTAATTAATTAATTAATTTTTATAAAAATTTTATGCATAGGTAATTTTCTAGCACTGACAATTGCAAAACCTTTTGTTTCAACTTTTCCCTTATTTCCCCTCACCCCTTCCCCCAGATGGCAGGTTGACCAATATATGTTAAATATGTTAAAGTGTAAGTTAAATACAATATATGTATACACATCCAAACAGTTCTTTTGCTGTACAAAAAGAATCAAACTTTGACACAGTGTACAATTAGCCTGTGAAGGAAATAAAAAATGTAGGTGGACAAAAACAGAGGGCCTGGGAATTCTATGTAGTGGTTCATCGTCATCTCCCAGAGTTCTTTCGCTGGGTGCAGCTGGTTCAGTTCATTACTGCTCTGTTGGAACTGATTTGGTTCATCTCATTGTTGGAGAGGGCCATGTCCATCAGAATTGATCATCATATAGTATTGTTGTTGAAGTATATAATGACCTCCTGGTCCTGCTCATTTCACTCAGCATCAGTTCATGTAAGTCTCTCCACACCTCTCTGTATTCATCCTGCTGGTCATTTCTTACAGAACAATAATATTCCATAATATTCATATACCACAATTTATTTAGCCATTCTCCAATTGATGGGCATCCACTCAGTTTCCAGTTTCTGGACACTACAAAGAGGGCTGCCACAAACATTCTGCAACATACAAGTCCCTTTCCCTTCTTTAAGATCTCTTTGGGATATAAGTCCAGTAGTGACACTGCTGGGTCAAAGGGTATGCACAGTTTAATAATTCTTTGAGCATAGTTCCAAATTGCTCTTCAGCATGGCTGGATGTATTCACAATTCCACCAACAATGTATCAGTGTCCCAGTTTTCCCACATCCCCTCCAACATTCTGCATTATCTTTCCCTATCATTCTAGTCAATCTGACAGATGTATAGCGGTATCTCAGAGTTGTCTTAATTTGCATTTCTCTGATTAATAATGACTTGGAGCATCTTTTCATATGATTAGAAATAGTTTCAATTTCTTTGTCTGAGAATTGTCTGTTCATATCCTTTGACCATTTATCAATTGGAGAATGGCTTGATTATAAATTGCTTATAAATTAGAGTCAATTCTCTATATATTTTGGAAATGAGGCCTTTATCAGAACCTTTGACTACAAAAATGTTTTCCCAGTTTTATTACTTCCCTTCTACTCTTGTCTGCATTTGTTTTGTTTGTACAAAAACTTTTTAATTTGATATAATCAAATTTTTCTATTTTGTGATCAATAATGATCTCTAGTTCTTCTTTGCATAAATTCCTTCCTTTCCCATAGGTCTGAGAGGTAAACTATCCTATACAGCTAGTAACTATTAAGTAACTATCCATCTAAGGCTGGATTTGAACTCAGGTCCTCCTGACTTCAGGGCCAGTTCTCTATCCACTGAGCCATTTAGCTGCCCCCAAATAACTTTTAAAATCTTTTTCTTTCCTTCTTTTAGCCTTGATCACACTTGTACCTTTCAGATCATAGTAGGTCATCTAAATCCTCACTTCACTAACAGGAGTGAGAACATCCATTGTAATTCCACCATTGTTAAAATTTCCCAGCATCAACACCTGGTCTCCCCTTTTCCTTTCTGGCTACAGAAGAAGATAATATTGACCCTCTTCACTATGGTTATTCTGTTCTCCTAATCTAATTCTAAGCAATCTCAACTGGGGCTTTCCTGTAGCAATTGTTATTTTTTCCTTATGTTTTTCAATCTGCCTACAGATTTCCTCAGGTTTCACCAATCTTAAAAAAAAAAAATCCCTCTTTATCTTCCTATCCCATCCAGCTACCATTTTATCTCTCTCCTGCCATCCTAATTTTCTTGAAAGTGTTTTCTATAGCTGAAACTGCAAGTTCTCTACTATCCACTTCCTCAACCCTTTACAATTTGGTTTCTGTGCTTGTCACTCAATTGAAACTGGTCTTTCACAGATTATCAATGATCTCATAATTAAGAAATGTAATCCTCCTTCTCCTGGACTTCTTTGAAGGTTTTTTTTTTCTTTTAAATACGATTGCATCCTACTATTGGATACTCTCCCCCTCTTTGACTAAAGAATATCCCACTTTTCTGGTGCTTCTCCTATATTCTTCTAACCATCTCTTAGTTCCCTTCATTGGTTCCTAATCCTCTTCTTAACCTCTTAATGTGAGTGTTTTCCAAGGACCTATCCTTGGTCCTCTTTTCATCTTTCACTATATTCTTTACCTAGGTAATCTTAATTACTTTCTTGATTTTAACTATCATTTTATTCAGGTGATTCCTAAATCTTTATCTCAAGTCCTTGGTCACACTCCAGATCCATCTTTCCAACTACTTTCAGGAAAGTTCTCCCTGGATGACCTTCCATCACCTCCAATTCAATATATCCAAAATTGCACTCATTCTCTTCCCTCCCAAACCTGAACCTTCTTCAGGTTTCACAATTTCTATCTATGGGAATGAAGGAAAGAGGGAATAAGCATTTGTTAAGCACCTACTATGTGTCAAGAATGGTGCTAAGTTTTGTTGTTTTTTTTTTTTTTTTTTACAAATATTATCTTATTTAATCTGCATAATCTGGGATTTAGGTTCTTTTGAGAGGTTCCTTAAAAATAAATATCAGATTGTACATGAATAACCTGTATCTTATTGCCTGGGAAGTGGGGGAAATTGGAGAGAGAGGGAGAAAAAAATTGGAAAACAAAGTCTTACAAAAATGAATGTTGAAAGATATTTCTATATGTAATTGGAAAAATCAAATACTACTGAGAAAAAAAATAGATATCAGAGTTACCATCTTCCAAATGGTTGCTCAATGAATAATGGAGTATCTGATATGGGCCAATCTTTATTTCATTCACCATGGAAAAAATGCTCGACACAAAAGGACTCATAGGCATCCCATGATCAAATACACAAATGTAAAATGATCAAATAGTATATTAGACTTATTAGAATTCCCTTGAAATATAAAGAATGTTGTGGTTCTCTTCAAAATATACTTCCCATTCTACTGAGATCTACCTTGACTGAGAAACTCACAGTGTTGGCAAGGTCCAGATCTCCAGGCCCCTCATAAGCTTCATACTTTCAATTACAGAGTCTTTTATGGAGGATCCTCATCACCTTATCTGAGAAAGAAATCTCTGTCTGGGAAGCCAGTGTCCACTTTCCAAACTCAGGAACTCTCAGTCACTTTGAAACTGTCTTGAGTTTCAGATAGAGTAATTCACAAGATTGAAAATTTCTATTTTTAGGATTACTGTGATTTTGGTCGTGTGCCCAGAAAAGAAAATGAAGGCAGAATACAATGAGCAATTCAAGGTCCATGAACTCCCCTTGCCTGGATAAGGGCAGGCTACTTATTTGTCGGATATCTTTACTGTCAGCGATCATTTTCTGCTTCTTGACAGGGGAGGTAGAGAAAAAAAAGATAACTCTTCATCCTACTTGCTGGATTTTGGTCTGAAAGTTCAAGAGAGATGTAGTTTTCTGAAGAAGACCTCATTTCTAAAATAGAGAACTGAGTAAAATTTATAAAAATATGATTCATTTCCCAATTGATAAGTGGTCAAATGACATGAACAGGGAGTTTTCAGATAAAGAAATCAAAGCTGGGGCAGCTAGGAGGCGCAGTGGATAGAGCACCAGCCCTGAATTCAGAAGGACCTGAGTTCAAATCCTATCTCAGACACTTAACACTTCCTAGCTTGTGTGACCCTGGGCAAGTCACTTAACCCCAGCTTGTTGGGGGGGGGGGGAATCAAAGCTATCTATAGTCATATAAAAAAATGCTACAAATCACTAACAATTAGGGAAATGAAAGTTAAAACAATTATGGGTGTCATCTCACACTTCTCAGATTAGCTAATGTGACAGAAAAGGAAAATGATAAATGTTGGAGAAGTGGGAAAATTGGAACACTAATGCATTGTTGGTAGAGTAGCAAACTGATAATATATGAACATAATGGAATACTATTGTTCTATAAGAAATGATGAGCAGGATGATTGGAAAGACTGATAGGAACTGATGCTGAATGGAGTGAGCAGAACCAGGAGAATGTTGTACATAAAAGCAATGTTGTACAAAGATCAGCTATAAGAGACTTAGCTGTTCTCAGTAACACAATGATCCAAGACACTTCCAAAAGACTCATGATGGAAAATACTATCCACATTCAGAGAAAGAACTATGGAGTCTGAATGTAGATAGAAGCATTTCATTTTTTTTCTTTCTTGTGGTTTTCCTCTTTTGTTCTGACTCTTTCACAACATGACTAATGTAGAAAAGTTTAAAATGATGGTACATATATAACATGTCAGATTGCTTGATGTCTTGAGGAAAGGGAAGAGAAGGAATGGGAAAATAAGAAAAAAAGGAAATCAAAATTTTATAAAAGTAAATATTGAAGATTATCTTTACATGTAATTGGGGGAAATAATGGGAAGGGGGAGTGTGTGGTGAGGGAAAAGGAAAATGGATGAGCTCATTGCAGTTTAATCTTATAAACTAGGTAGCTTGATGGTAGAGTCAGGAAGGTCTAAGTTAAAAAAAAAAAAGCCTCATACACTTCCTACCTGCATGACTTTGGGCAAGTTACTTAACTTGTTTGCCTCAGTTTCTTCTTCTATAAAATGGAAATAATAGTGCCTACTTTCCAGCGTTGTTGTGAAGATCAAATGAAATAATGTAAAGTGCTTAGTATTATTCCTGGTACATTATAAGTGCCATATAAATATTAGCTATTATTATTGTTATTATTATTATTATTTTATTATTATTATTTTATTTTATTGTTATTATTATTATTTCTCTAAGAAGAGACTATTCTCCTCTGACTCTCATTAACAAAAATCTCAGGGATCCTAGCCATTGGGGAAAAATAGAAAATCCCTATGCATTCTCAGCAAGGTACAAGGGTACATGTCTTCTTACATGGAAGGTGTCCTTCCAACAAGAATTCACAAATTGTAAATCAAATTGATTAGGGGAACTCACTGAACCAGTCAGGGCTCCTTTGAACACCCCATCCTCATACATAGCTAACTATAAATGTAAAGGAAAGAATTTCCCCAGCTGATATAATCATAGAAGATGGTCATACATGACGATTTTTAAAAATAAATTTTACCTTTTTATGTCACCAGAATTTCTCCTAGAATCCCTTTTTCTACCCCCTTACAGAGAACCATCCCATATAACAAATAATATTTTTAAAGGGAAAAATAAGAAAGAAAGAAACACAAGGGGGAAAGGTAGTGAAACCAATCAATATATCAAAAAAGTCTGAAAATATATGCAATATTCCTCATTTAGGAACCCCTACTTTTACACAAGTGTAGAAAAAGAGGTATTTTCTCTTTGTTGGGACCATACTTATTTTTTGTAATTTTGCAATATACCCTTTTGGTTGTTTTGTAGTGGTTTTTCTTTCAATTTACATTGCTATAGTTATTGTTCATATTTTTGTGGCCTTGCCTACTTCCCTCTGCAGGAGAGCATACATTTCCATGTGTCTCTAAATTTATCACACATATTATTTCCTACAGAATAGTAAAATTTAATTTAATTCATGTACCATCATTTGTTTAGCCATTCCCATCTATTTGTTTCCAATTCTTCACCACAGGTCTTAAGGATTTAATCTGTAAACAAAATATCCCTATGCCTAGTAATTCCTTTATAAGGTGCAAATTTCTTTGGCTTAAAAAGGAATAGTATGATAGGCTGAAGAAACAAGCTAATCATTCTTCTGGTAACTAAGTTTCTGGAAATTTTTCAATAATTAAAGTTCCATTTGAAGAGACAATGCTTGGGAGCACTTTGAGGGGAAGATGCCTGCTGGAGTAGGGAAGAAGAGACTTTCTCTTCTCCTCTCACTACCTTAACCTTAATAGTATGACTTCAGAGGTCTTGGACCAATGGTAAATCTTTACAACCAGATAGGGATGAGCCACAGAATCAAGGCCTGATATAGATACAGAGAGATGTTCACTCAAAGGAAGAAACAACTACTAGAAGCATGAACTCTCAAGATAAAGAAGAATACAGCTCCTTACTTAAGAAAAGAGATTTTTTAAAACAGTATTTAATTTTTTCCAAATACATGTAAAGATAGCTTTCAACATTCATTTTTGTAAAACTCAATGTTCTAATTTTTTTTTTCTCTTTCTCCCTTACTTCCCCCCTTCCCAAGATAGCAAACAACCTGAAATAGATTAAATACATGCAGTCCTGGAAGGAAATAGATCTTGAGAACCCAGATGAGCAGCCCAGCATGCATAGGCATTGCCCCTAAACAACTTTGCATCTTTATACTCATAGGAAAGAGATGTATTCATAAAGGATGAGTGCAAAAAACTATTTTAAGGACTCATTTCTTTTTCATTAGGAACTTTATTATAGGTGGCTTCCTGGTGGGAATGGGAAAGAATAGAGGCATATTAGGCACAAGTTCTAAGATACTTTTACATCATTAAAGGTTGAATATCTTCTCTGAGCAAGGTTCTGCGTTAGGTGCTTGTGACGAAAATATAAAAACCAAACAATACTTTCCTTCATGGATCTTTTATTGGGAGAATCCAATGTATGCACAGCTAACTAAATGTGAGAGAATTTGAGAAAGAATAGAGCACCAAAAATGGAACGTTTGAAAGTTAAGAGAGGAGAGAAGTGGGCAAGGCAAGACTTCCAGGAGGAATTGACAGTTGAGCTGAGTTGTGAAGAAAGATAAGGATTCTGAAAAAGAGAGATAGGGGACTTTAGGAACTGACAATATACATATACAGAAGATAAATAGTTCAATGAAGACAAGAGCCAATACTTGGAATCAGAAATGCCTGAAGACGTACTTGGGGTACTTAAGAAGTACTTAGGGTGAAACTAGGTCTCTACCTATATATATCAAAGAGGAAAAGGAACCCTCTGTACAAAAATATCCATAATAGTTCTTTTCAAGGGAGCAAAGAGTTAGAAATTGAGGGGATGTCCATCAATTGGAGAATTGTAACTGCCAGGAGGGCATATAACCTGGCTCCCTAGCCTGGGGTAGCCCAGAGAGGTAAGGAGTTTGGTAGTGAACACGTGGGTCTTCAGACCAGGTGTTCACTAGGGAACTGACAAGTCAGGGCATTATGTGAGTAGGTATAATAAAGGCTTTTAAGATTACACGTGGCTGTTCTTGAGCGTGCTACTGGTTATTAAACTATAGATTCAAGAGATCGTGGCCAGAGACCTTTGAAGGCCTCAGAGGAGGCGAGCCGGGTAGAGTTGACACTGCAAAGGTCAGTGGTCAAAGGTACTCTGTTGGGCCTAAGGCAGACTAGTAATTGTAACTGCCAGGAGTGCATGTTACAGGGAATGACTGAACAAGTTATTATATGTGAATTTGAATGAATGCTATTGTGCTGTACAAAATTGTGGGGGTAACTAAGTGATAATAGATAAGTAGTTAGAGTACCAGCCCTGGAATTTGAACTCAGGAAAACCTGAGTTCAAATGTGTGTGTAACCCTGGACAAGATACTTAACCCAGATTGCCTCCTTCTTCTCCCTCTATCCTTTCACCCACACAAAAAGAAATTATCAAACAGATCATTTCAGAATAAACTTATCATTAGGAAATTCATCTTCATGGAAATTGCTTCAGCTTTGATACTTAAACTTCATCAGCCTTCTCAATTGCTTCTGTCCCCTCTGATTGGAAGACTGGAGGGTAGAGCAAAAATGTCCAAAAGTTTGCCTTTAGAGGGAAAGGTACCTACAGGTGCAATAATGCTTGTAGCAGCCCTGTTTGTAGTGGCAAGAACTGAAAATTGAGTGGATGCCCATCAATTGGAGAATGGCTGAATAAGTTACAGTATATGAATGTTATGGAATATTAGTGTTCTATAAGAAACAATCAGCAGGATGATTTCAGAGTGACCTAGAGAGACCTGCATGAACAGATGCTAAGTGAAATGAGCAGAACCAGGAGATCATTATACATGGCAACAAGATTATACAATGATCAATTCTGATGGAAGTGACTCTTTCCACAATGAGATGATTTAGGCCAGTTCCAATGATCTTGTGATGAAGAGAGCAATCTACACCCAGAGAGAAGACTATAGGAACTAAGTATGGATCACAACCTAGCATTTTCACTCTTTTTGTTGTTTGCTTGCATTTCATTTTCTTTCTCATTTTTCCTTTTTGATCTGATTTTTCTTTTGCAGCAAGATAATTGTGTAAATATGTATACATATATTAGATTTAACATGTTTAACATATATTGGGTTACTTGCCATCTAGGGGAGGGAGTCAGAGAAAGGAGGGGAAATTTTAGAACACAAGGTTTTGCAAGGCTCAATGCTGAAAAATTATACATCCATATGTTTTGAAAATAAAAAACTTTAATTTAAAAATGTATATGTCTACATATCATACAGGTGCACATATCACACACAGATAAGTAAAACTGATTTGTGGAGGACCTAAAATGCTTGTCTACAGTTTTTGTATTTTATCCTTGAATGTTTTTCAGCAATCAGACCTGTGTTTAAGGAGGATCACTTTGGCAGAGTGAATTCAAGAGGGGAGAAACTAGAAGCAGAGATTAATTAAGAGATATTGTAGTAGTCCCAGTAAGAAGTAGGGAGAGCCTAAATTAAGGTGGTACCATTTGAGTGGAAAGACCCTATATAGGTAGACTGGGTCCTTGACACTAAACAGAATGACTGAAAAAACCATCATGGACTCCACTCTGGATCTTTTTTGGTCTTTAGAGAGCCTTTATTTCAAAGCAGAAGACTTCCCAACCAAAAGCCACAACAGAGCTAGAAGCCATATGCTTACCTGGCTGGCAAGCATAATGGCCTGAAGCCTCAGGGAAAATCCCAGACCAAGATCGAGAGAGATTTTCCATAAACATCAATTGTACCAGCCCCAGCTGCTGGCTCTTGCTCCCCTCCCTTTCCCTTTCATCACACCACATTGGGGAAGAGAGATACAGATAGAGGATGGGGATGTCAGAGACAAGGCTTTGTCCAGGATTAGCCATGTTCACCTTCAATAGTTTATGAACAAAACAGAAGTTTGATTATAAAGATTTTTGCAATGAATTTTCATAGCGTTTTATAATTTACAATGTATTGCTCTAACTTGCCTTCTGAGATAAGTAATTCTGGTTGTTGTTGTTTTATTCCTAACTATGATTCCTCTCCATCGTTGGACAACAGCAATGGTTCTGTAATTCGGTAGTCTTAAAGAGTTGCACTGAGATTAAATGGTTTATTCAGGTCTCTGAACTAGATTGTATTGAAGGCACAAAGAACCCACTTTCTCCCTCTGTGGCTGGGCCAGTAGCCAGCAAATCACCCTATTTCTCTAAACAGATAAAGCTTATCACAGTATCCTTAAGGGAACTGAGGTAGATGAAATAATTTGCTCTCACTCACAATGAACACACAGCAAAGCAGAGACTTGAACTCATATCTTCTGAAATGTTTCTTCATCTACGTCATGCTTCCTTTGTAAAGCAAGACATGGCATGGTACAGATGAGAGACATGGACTGCTTCACTGAGTAATGAGACAGTTCTAAAACATTATTATTATTTAATCGTAACTTCTGACTTAGTTGTAAAGGAGCTCTGTTCCCAGGAGATTTGGTGATGAATTGAACCTCATACCATATTTCATAAAGGTTTTTATTTTCAAGTGTTCATATGGAATCATAGCTTATTTCAGCTGGAAGAGGGAGTCAGAGACTAAAGGCAGTTAGATGGTGCAGTGGTTAGAGTTTCAACCTTAAAGCCAGGAATTCTGAGCTAAACCTTCTCAGACATTTGTTAGTTATGGGTCCCTGGGCAAGTAAGTCATCAATAGTCACCTAATCTTTATTGGCCTCAGTTTTTCTCATCTGTAAAATTAGAGGATTGAATAAGATGATCTTTAAGATCTCTTCCAGTTATGATATTATCACTTATCTAGTTTAATGTTTACATTATCAGGAAAAGTCCTTCCCCTCCCCATTTGACCTTTCAAATTCCCTGGTCTTTCCCTATTTCTTCTTTTACTTGCTGACCCAGCAGAAAGAGAAATAAAAATCACATATAGGGAAGAGATCCCTACTTATAGATTTAAGAAAACCCAAGATTTAAATATATGTATGTGTTTTCTCCTTTCACCTAGCTAGCTCCTAAGTTTAAGTTTCCTATTTCAGCTCCCTCTTTTCCTTCTTGATCAATAAATACAAGTATCTACTAAGAGATGCAACTTTCTTTACATTTTTAAAATTTTTCAATAGCATAGTAAAAAAACAATTTTAACATTAATTTTTTAAAATGTTGAATCCCAAATTCTCTCCCTCCTTGAGAAGGCAAGCAATTTGATATAAGTTATATCCGTGTGGTCATGCAAAACATATTTCTATATTATTTCCATGTTTTGAGGGAAAAAATGCCAAACAAACCATGGCCAAAAAAAATCAACAAGAAAAATTAAAAAGTTATTTTTAAAAAGGTTGCTCAACTTTAAAGGACTTTAAAAAGTCTTTTAGAATTGTCTTGGATCATTGTCTTGCTGAGAATAGCTAAGTCATTCACAGTTGATCATCCTGTACTAGGCTGTTACTGTGGACTGTTCTGCTCACTTTACTTTGCATGTTCATGTAAATAATTCAAGATTTTTCTGAAACATTCTAAGAGCTCATCATTTCTTATAGCACAACAGTATTCTATCAAAATCATATACTACAATTTGTCCAGTGATTGCCCATTTGATGAGTATCTCCTTAATTTTCAATTCTTTGCCAGCACAAAAAGAACTGCTATAAATATTTTTGGACCTATAGGTCCTTTTTAAAAATCTCTTTGGGATACAGACTTAGTAGTGATATTGCTGGATTAAAGCATATACATGTTTGTTTTTTATCCCTTGGGGTATAGTTCCAAATTTAGATGCAACTTTTACAATCTGGAGACTGGCCTGTCTGATACAGACTACTTTATGCAAAAAGAGAATATGGAAGCAAGTCTGTCTCAGAATTTAACTTTTTTAAAGTCCATGTAAACAGAGTATAATAAGGTTTTGGAACCCAACTGTGAAAGCTATTTGTGAGTAGAAAAAACTTGGTGAGGTCACATAACTAGACATCCTACACAAAGACAAATTCCACACTAGAATAAGTTCTATCAATTTTAGCAGCTAAGTGGTATACTGGATAGGACACTAATTTCAAATCTAGCCCCAGTCACATACCTTAGTAACTTTGTAATTTAGTAACTAAGTAACTTTAGCAAGTTACTTAATTTCTCTGCCTCAGTTTCCTCAACGGTAAAATGGTGAAAATAGTATCACCTACATTCCAGAATATTTGTGAAGCTCAAATGAGACATTTGTAAAATACTAGAGTATTTGTGTAGTAGTCATCATCCATCATCATTGTAATTTCATTTTAGGCTGGTCATTTGCTATTTTATTTACTTTCTCTAAATCTCTTGAAGCAATTCAGGAAATTGATCTTTGAGCACCTAAAGCACCCACTTAATATTCTTATTTGTTTAGAACTTTTCAGAATCTTTCCGTTGGAACTAATTTGGTGGGACACAGTCAGCTTTTGGTCCTCAGAGAAGGAGGCAGTCCCATGTCAAAGAGAGGGTTACCCTGCCAACTTGGGCCACTCTCAGCCCTGATGCTAGGAATGGATGAGGCTCCTTGATAACTACTCCCCCTCAGATATCTGCAGTTCCTGCTAGGGCCCCAAATATTGATTTTGTGGGTGTTGTGAGGGTGATACATGCAGTGAGACAGCTCTAGAAATAGAGGTCTTTGAACAGAATCTTTAAGAAGGCGAGGGCTTAGAAATTTGGTCTCACTGATTTTTAAAATTTGTCTTTATTTATTGGTCCTATTGATTTTTGTTTCTGTCTTATTTCACGGTTGGGAAAATCTGTTCTCCATATGCCACTTCTCAAGCAGGTGCTTAAACACACTCAGACTTGTGCATTACAAATATACATGCCCACACAACACACATCTATACTTAAATACATGTGCACCACAAACACATATGTGCCACAAACACAGACCTAATTTGTTTGATTCCTACTCTGTTAATTTCACAGCTTCTCATTAGAAAGTTCTAATAAATCTAGCATTGGGAACCCAAATATAGGAGTAAATGGAGTGCTGACCTGCCTTGTCCTGTCCTGTACCCAATCATTCAATCCCCCACACTGTTCATTGCTGGGAAAAAGCCTACCTTTAAATAGGTGATATAGGTTCCCCCATTCTTATACTGATTGTCCAGGGAAGATGCTAATGTAATGTAAACCTTATTACTGTGTCCAGACCTCCACAAAGGGGAAAGAAATGAAATACCAAATTCACAATATGAATCAGGTATTAGGAAACCTTGAAAAGTTGCCCCTGCTCCTGTTCCACTATTGTTCCTCCCTATTCCTATACTCATTCCCCATTCCCTACTGAAGCTTTACATGTAGAAGTGTGGTCACTACTTAATCCCTCTTTCATGTCCCCTGCTTATAGGAAATTGAGAAAGATGAAGGCTGAAAGATATAGAGAGGAGAGACCACATGTAGTCATCCAAGTTCTTTTAATAGTAAGCCATAGCTTTCATTCTTTTCAAGGCAATTTTCCAAAGGAAAAAGCCATTTGGTAAAGCCAATAGTTTTGGGTTATCTTATTCTCCCCCTGAAGAGGAAACGAAACATCCAAGAACTACAGTTGTGATTGGAGGAACAATCTCATCTTTCTTCCTCTTTTGAACTCAACTAGTTCAAAGGAGTAAAAATCCGTTCTAACCAGTTTAAAAAAAAAGCTTAAACCAGCTCAAATTTATGAGCCAGAGATCTATGATACATCTCAATACAGATGGAGCTACATTGATTAGTAATAAGGACATGATCTTGGAGAGATAGGCTGAACACTTCCATAATGTTCTCAACAGGCCATCATCAACCAATGCTGAAACTATTGACCATTTACCTCAGACTGAAATCAACCCCTCTCTAACCAAACTTCTAACTAATGGGGAGGATTTGAATAGCATTAGGTTCTTCTTGTGACAAAGATTTGATGCTGATTCTATTTCAGCTGAGATTT
This sequence comes from Sminthopsis crassicaudata, assembly GCF_048593235.1. NCBI lineage: Eukaryota > Metazoa > Chordata > Mammalia > Dasyuromorphia > Dasyuridae > Sminthopsis > Sminthopsis crassicaudata. Next base: position 576,704,124 of record NC_133618.1, read on the forward strand.
ACAAGGCAGGGATCCAGTGCTCACACAAAAGCTGGCTGAAATCTTCCAGGTTATGATAAGAAGAGGTTATCAAGGATGCTTCCATTTTCCATATATATAAAGGAAAAAGAAATAGATTGTCCTAAGATAATCACAGGATGAAATATTTTCATCTGTGGTTTCAGAAAAGATCAAGGAATGGTCAATATCATGTTTGAATCCCAGTAACTACAGGAGAAATACCAGGAACAGAACAGAGATCTGTATACAAAGTTGTTGATCTGTCCCAGACTTTTGATATTGTCATTTGTGAGGGCTTGTGGAAAATCATGGCAAAATTTGGTTGCCCAGAGAATTTCCTCAGTATCATATATCAGTTTTCATGATGGCATGCTTGCATAGGTTGTGGATGATGGACAATGCTCTCACACTAGTCACTACTGGAGTGAAGTAGGGCTGTGTGCTTACTCCCAAGCTTTTGACCATGAGATTTTCATCAATCTTGTTGGACACCATCAGTGAGAATGAAATAGTATCAAAATCACTGACTACACTGATCATAAATTATTTAACTTAAAAAGACTAGAAGCCAAGAATAAAGTGGAGGAAGAGTTGATCCGTGAATTTTTGTTCCCAAATGATTTTGCATTTAGTGCAGCCTGTGAGGCTGAGGTGCAACAATAAGAAATGATTTTCTGCTGCTTGTGCTAATTTTGGCCTGATGATTAACACCAAGAAAACAGAAGTTCTTTACCAGCCAGCACCACACCATACATATGTGGAACCATCAGTGGCAGCAAATGGAAAGATTTTGAGTCATATAGATAAATTCACTTACTTTGACAGTATATATTCCAGCGATATATACATAGAAGATAAAATTAATGCATGTTTGTCAGAGCTCGTTCAGGGTTTAGGAGGATCCAAAGAAAAGTATAGGAGAAAAGAAGTATTAAACTGCTTGCCAATCTGAATGTCTACAAAGCAGTTATGATAACCTCATGGTTGTATGAGTCTTAAAACTGTCTATCAATGCCATGCCAGAAAACTGAATCACTTCCATTTGAATTGTCTTAGAAAGATTTTGAAGATCAGCTGACAGGACACTAAGGATTTTTCTCAAGCTGAACAGTCAAGCATTCAGAGAAAACAGTATGGGCTGGCTACACTGTTTGAATGCCAAAAGTACATTTCCCTAATAGACTTTTATAGAAGTCACACAAGGCAAACACTCATATAGATGTCTAGAGAAATGATACAAGGACATTCTCAAGGTCTCTCTGAAGAATTTTGTAATGGAGTTATAAGACATGGGAGGCAAGGTACAGAGCCACCCAGCGTGGCACCTATATCAAAGAAAAAACTACTATGCTCTAAGAGCAAAGCAAAATTGCAATCCAAGTTTGAATTGGTCTGATTAGCCACAGTCAAACAGATTTTACCTTGATACCAGCATAGTGGTATCATTTTGGTCTTCTTTGAGCAGAAAGGAAAACAATCAACCAAATTAGTTCGATCCCATTCAAACCAGCTTAATACAGTTCAAACCAGTCCAGCTTGATTGGGATTCTAACCAGTTCAAACCAGTTTCTATTTACAAATTTGGATCTGTGAAGTCATATTCTTGTCACTAGATTTCTGTTGGCTTTTCCTGAGGTCTTGAAATAAACTTCATTACTCACTTCCTTTGCTGGCTCAAATGCAGCAGGGCTGATTTCCCTGAAACAGCTGCTGCTTTCCATCGCAGATACACCTGTCACTCAACAGCTGGCAGCAGGTTCCACCCCCTTCTAACCAATTTACTCCAGTTCAAACCAGTTTAATCTAGTTTAAACCAGTTAAAACCTGCTAAATTATGTTTAATCCAATTAAAACCAGTTTAATCAACTTAAAACCAATTAAAAGCAATTCAAACCAATAAAAAACAGTTCAAATCAATTTAATTCCATTCTGACCAGTTTAATTTACTTCAAAATCCAGTTCTGACCATTTTATGATTTGGCTGCCTCCCTGTTGTTTAATTACAATCATTTTCTTTAATGAAATCTCTATTGTTTAATATTTGTTCTTTGCCTTTTGAATCCTTAAGTATTAAACTATTATTTTTTGTATTATTATTGTATTGTATTGTATTAAAACAAATAAAATAGTTAATTTTAGTTCTTCATTCAAAAAACCTTTGTTAAATATAATTTTGTTGCATATCAGTAAATGTGTTTAATATTTTTGCTTTTTGCCTTGTTATGAGATATTTTGCACTAGAATATAGCACTTCTCTCTAGGAACAATTGCTGAGAGAATCAAATGATAGCATATGTAAAGTACTTTTGCAAATCTTTTTTATAAACCTTTGCAATTTTTATAAATGATACTTCTTTTGGAGACCCAAACTTTAGTGATCAAAAGGCCCCCAGGTATCAGTGACTGAAAGGTCTCCAGGACAGAAAAGCCATCTTTAGCTGAGTGTTTATCACCCCAAAACAGAGAGCTTGAGGTCCATTCCTGTGTTCCTTCTTTCCTCAGAGTCTACTCTCAAGGACAGGTTCTCTCCTGCTCTCTCTAAGAGCTTCAGCAGAAACTAGGTCAGGGAAAGGGTGACCTAGATAAAGCTGACCAGGGCCCTCTGATTTCTACTCAGAGCCTCTGTTGATGCACCCCTCCCTGCTTTTACTGGCTTTTACTCCCCTCCCTCCAATCCTGTGACAAGGTTGAACTTAGACTCTGAGTTGGATTTTTGGTTAGGTTGAAATGTATATGTACTGTGTGTGCCTATATCTGTGAATGTAGGGAAGGAATTAGAGAGGATGAGCTGGGGCACCTTCCAAAGTCCTGGGCCACAAATCAGTGAATTCCCATTCCCCTCCATTAGGGGCCACCTAGCTGCCCCCAGCCCTCTTAATTTCTAATCCAATCTCTGGCAGAATCTGATGGTACAGTGACAGAAGGGACTTAGGCACATTTTATCTAAGAATTACCTGAGAGCTATCCTTTAGAGTTTCTCTAAAGACTTTCCAGAATACTTAGCCTAGGTCCAGGTCCTCTAGCTCAAAGTTCCTTAAACTCCATATAAGGACAAAAGAGAATGTGGGGGTCATGAAAAATTTGGCAACAGTAAAAAGATTTTGAATACTTATGTTCTTCAGTATCAAATATTCTGCTAAAATTTAATTCTTTATGTAAAAACAAACAAGCACATCTATTTCATTAGTATAGAAATTTGTTTTCTCTTTAATAAATGGAAAAATGATATGTATATAAAATTGCTTTAAAATAAATTTCTTTATGATGGTATTACCACTAAATGTTTAATTTGTAGACCTATTTTATATGCTGAAATACTCGGGTTGTGTAAAAATTTCTCAGGCAAAAAGGGGTCACCAGGGAAAAAAGTTTAAGAAGACCTGGTCCAGCTCAGCCTATCTTATAAGCAGAGAAAGAACTGTGTCTTACTGTACCTTGTAGACCCCTATCCGGGACTGTGTCCCTCATTCTTAGGGCAGAGGAAATTAATTTATCACATCCCAGTGTTTTACCTTGCTGTTGTTTTCCCAAGGGATCCAAGGCCTGCTTCAAGCTCATACACAGAAGCAGACCGCAGAAAAACCCAGTGGTGACAAAATGTATTGTTTCGGTGCCCGAGTCTGCCCCACTCTCACGAATTCTCTGTTCAAGGCCTGGTGGAGGAGTGATTTGGCTCCTGTTTGGGATAGCGGCTACCGAGAGACCGCTGAGGAGCTCAGGAATCTGGAACACTCCGGCTGAGTGGAAAAGTAAAAAGATTATAGGTGGTAATCCCAGGGAGAAAGGCAGAGGAGCCCCTTTCAATCTGAATTAAAGGGGAGATCACCGTCACCCCAGGCAGGGGAATGAGTAAGATAACCTTTGTAAGCGCATTATGACTTCCTTTTGCGCAGAACCTATCGCACGGTTCTGAGTGAGATTGAATCCCTGTATCTTTTACAAGGATTCGAAATTCTGAAGGATTTTGGAAACTCTCCCCATCTCTGTAGCCATCGACAGTGTCATAATGAGATCGAGAGAGGGAGCTCTTGTTTTAGGTTTCAGCACTTAGGTCAGAGCAAGATGTCCCGGGTCCCAGAGCTGGGAATCTATAATCAGAATTGTTTTTATATCCTGAACCTCTCTGCTAGCCTAGTGAAGCCCACGGACTTGTCAGAATTATTATCAGAATAATGTTTTTAAATGCACAAAATAAAATACATAAGATTACAAAGGAAATCAATTGCATTAAAGTAAAATTATCCAAACAAATTTATTATCATCATCATCATTTCACAGACTCCAGACTTAAAATTCCTGGTTAAAAAACCAGGCAGAAGTTGGTGTTTGTTGTCCTCCAGGGAGCTGGGAGCCTCCAGGAAGGTGTAAGACTTGTGGGACTATCCCCTAGAGTTGCATACAAAACTGGAGAGGATGCAAGGAGTTGGGAGAGCTGAGTCAGAGATGGTGTGCTGCAGTGAAGAGATCTGGAAGCCTGGGTTAGAGTTCCAGATCTGTCACTTGTTCTTTATGCAGCGTTCAACCAGAATTTTTCTCTTTTCAGGCCTCTCCCTTAATCTGTAAAATGGAAATGGAAATGATGCCCAAAAGAACATCTCTTGGATGCTGGAACAGTTATTTCTCAGGACGTTTGTCCAGTTCCCGGCACCAGCTGCACTGTTCTACGGACGCCGCTGGATGGAGCTCTAAGATCGCTGGAAAAGATTAGCCCCAGCAGAGACTGCGGGTTGAGAAGCTTTTCAGGAGGTGGAAGAGGGAAGCCGACCTGCGAGACCCAGGAGAGCTGAAGGAAGGGAAAGTTCAAATGACCCTAGGAGATGCTAGGGCGGTCCTAGCTGCTGATCCCTCGAGGGGTCTCCGAGTCTGGGGATGAGAAGTGGGGAAGGGGCTTGTACGCGCCTAATACCCCTGGAAACGAAGCCCCGCCTCCTCCTCTTAGACTCGGCCCCTAGAGGCCGAGTAAAAGGGGAGTAGCCTGCTCCGCCCCGCCTCCTAAACTAGGAACTTGGGTATGGGTCCCCCATCCCCCAAATAAACCGCACTTCGCTCCTGAGAACAAGGCGAAGAGGAACCCATTTTCCCCTGGAGCCCACTCTCCCGGAAGTGGCAACCCCAGGATCCAGGCGTATTTAGTCCAAGACACTTGGGAACCGAGCTGCCGGGGGAGAATGCTGAGCCTTGCGACTCTGGGGGTCGCTTTCTGTGTATCTTCCAGGCCTGCTCCCCGCTGGTCAAGATATCTTGGACGAGTCTTAAGGCTGCTAGGGCAAGAAACCCCGACTCTGGAGCAATTGAACCGATCCTGCCAAGTAGCTATTCAAACGAGAGTGAATTATCCAGGAAAGCTCTGCCTGGGTGTCCATGATCCTGTATGTGTTCTCCTATGCAACCCACTCCCGTGTGTGTGTGTGTGTGTGTGTGTGTGTGTGTGTCTTGATGTTGGCACTTTGGTCTCCTTCTTTCCCATGAACATAAATTCTATGCCAGTCATTGAGCCAGGACAGAATTGGTTCCCCTAACTTGACTGCTCCCTTGGAAGAGAGATCACGAATCAAGGGGCTTCAGCTTTGCCATCTAACACCTCCTTCCTTCCCAACCCCAGCTCAAGACTACTGTACTACAGAGAAGAGTTAATGTTGGTATTGTTCTCCGGAAAAACAACCTACAATGTCCCCATCTTAGAGGCTGTTACTTCTTCCCAATCTCCCTCTCCTCTGTCCCCTTCATTTTCTGTTATCCTCAGCAGTTAGGATCTTCTCTGGACACCTCCAACCATCAGGCTTCTAAGGTCAGAATCATCATTGAGACAAAATATTTTGCTTATTAGACCATCTTGCTTCTTTCTTCCACATTTTAACCTGAAATCATTTAGCAGTACAGGCTAGGACATAAACCTGAAGAAAACACTCTTCAGCCTTGAAACATTGTCCCCTGACTGTAGCCAGGTCAGCCTAGCTCAGTGTGGAAGAGTTCACTCCAGGAGAAGTGGGTAGAGCAGTGGAAAAGTAAATACTGAAAGCATCTCTCACCACTCTTAGTTCCGGCCCTAGTCCAGAGAAGAACAGTGAGAGTTTCAAGGTTCTGCTGAGAGGCCTAGATGCAGTGAGGCAGAGGGCTAAACTCGGGTAGCAAGACTTTGGGATTCTGAAGATGGAAGAACGTGAGAGATGAAATCACTGGGGCAACTTCTCTACCCATTCTTCCCTGAGTTTTTTGTGGGCCAGAAGTGAGTGTGAGGCAATAAAAGGGGTAGAAGATGAGGAATGGGAAGCTGAAAGAAGAGAAGAGTACAGAGTAAGAAGTTTAATTAAAATAGATCAGAATCCAGGCTTGAAACAGCAACTGAAACAAAGGGTAATCCCTCTCCTACTTCACAGCTACCTATAAAGGACTTCTCTAGGCTCAGACTAAGAAGAGCTCTAGCCAAAATATCATAGCAGATGAGAACCCTTGGAGGTGGACATAGAAAGTTAGGGTACCTGTCCAGACTAGAGCTTGCTACATCCTTGTTTTGGAGCCTCACTTCCCTAGATCAATATGTCCATTTTCAATGACATCATTAACACCACCATATTACCATATGACTTTTATCGTAATCACCACCTTCATTAATGCTATTATCTCTTTGTTCCCATGTTCTTTTTATTCAGGATACTGAGCAGTTTGGACTAGGAAAGGAGCTGATAGTGTGAGGAATAGAATAGTCCCATAGGATTCCAGTCCTCTGTTTTCACTTAAAAAAAGTTAATGTTTGGGGGCAACTAAATGTAGAAGGGTCCAAAGCTCCATTGTATCTTGCTCCCAGCAGGGTGGGTCTTCTTTGACTGATGTTTCTTTTCCCTTGTCCCAGTTCCTTCATCTTCTGGAATTGTCTTCAAGGAGCACTCGACCCTCTACCCCCAGGCTGATGGTATTAGTGATGCATGATCAGACCTCATTTCCTGGGAAAATGGAAACATATCCAGGCTCTTAATAAAGTGAATGACGTGTCTTTGTGTGTAATTGGTCTTTAGGTTGGTGGTTATTTCCCTAAGCTGACAATAGAGAAAATGTAAATACACTGAAGAAACATGCAATTACATAACCCTCAGAAATATATATAATGAAGATGTAATATGGAGACCAAGAGATAGAGAAATGGGTATAAACACTGAGATAAACAGGGATAGGCTGAGGTCATAGTACTGTCCAATAATACAAGTTGGCAATACATCTCTTTCTAGGATATCTTTGTTCCTGTAAAGGCCTTTACCCTGTTCATTTATACTTCAGTGATCTTTATGTATCTGGTGAGGTTTTTCTGGGGGATGGATCTTTCTCTGAGGGATTAAAACACAATAATGCACTCCTCACATCATCCCTCTCCCTTTCACTAATCCCCAAACATAAACATAGCCCCCCTCCTACACAGAGACAAGCCCAGGGGTCCAGACCTCGACCTAAGACTGCTTCTGCCTCTAGGCCCTGCCTACCCCGAGTTGCATATTTCTATGCATAATCCAATTTTCTCCATGACTATCTAGTTAAACTCTTTAACAACAGCTACATAATTAGAATTTGGATTCCCATTAATTTTCCCGGGGCCTAGAAGCATTTGAGGCTCACACTGGTAATTAATGTGATACATCACTAACTTTACCAAGTGCAGACCCAAGCGAGCTCAGGCTAGTCTAGCACTCAGGCCTCTGCCAGTCCTACTCATACCCCCACCCACCCACACCCCAGCACAGACTTGGCAGACCACATCCCCTGTCCAATTGTGGGATAGAGTGGAGGGCAAGGGGAGGAGGCAGAGCCCATGATCTACACCCACATTCTTCTTTCCAGGAAATTTAACAATGAAAAATATTTATCGGGAGCAGATTTCAGTATATGTTTCCAGTCCCGGAGTATTGGTGACTATTAAGACTAATTAGCATCCTTTGCGAGGGCAGATTTACGTAGTGGATTGGTACATAACTCATCCCTAAAAGCCCGCTCAACGCATTGGGAAACACTGTAGCCTGCCTAGGGGCCAGCTCAGGACTTGGCTGAAGCTCCTGCTGCCCTCACTCTCCTGTTCTGACTCTGGCTCTTGCTTCTTCCTGGTGTCCGGCTCTGGTTAGGGTTCTGCTCTCAGTAAGGCTACCGTGCTAGCCTGTTTTTTCTCTTGGTTCCTCTGGAGGCTTTTTCAGGTCCCACTCCCATTCTGGCTTCAGTCTCAGCAAACTCGCAAAATATGAAGCCTGTCAACTAGAGTTAAAAGCAGTATTATACTTTGAGGAAGAAGTATTGCCCATCCTGAGAAGACAGGAACTCTTCTGAAGAGCAGGAGGGAAAGGGAAAAATCAAAAGGGGAAAGGAAGAAGGGGCATCATTGCAGTGGAAGCTTTGCTAAGCCGAAAGCCTAAATGCAGGCCTTCCTAATTCCATCTGCAGCTCTGCTCTCTCTTCCCAAGGTCTCTGAGCTGTGTTGTGCTTTCCCTCCCTCCCTCCTTCTCTCTCTCCCTCCCTCCCTCCCCCCCCTCTCTCTCCCTCCCTCCCTCCCTCCCCCTTTCTCCTGTGTATTGCACGATAAGAATGAAAGTGTATAGATCTTCATGCCTGTCTGTTGGTGCAAAGGCATGCACATAAATGTACAAGGCAAAATAGAACTCTAATTCACCTCACATCACCTTACAGGTGCCTCCTCCCAGATCTAGGATTTTACCTACTGGGGAAAGGTCTATATGTCTGTTTCCCATATGCAAGACCGACCCAATCCAATCTGCTGACAAATATGAAAGAAGCAGCTCTGATATTGGCTGTTCCTTGTGCACAAGGTTCAATATCGAGAAGAGGTGGTGAGTCAGAGCCACAAGATCCGAGGAAAGTAAGACAGACATATATGTTGGGGAGGGGGAAGAAGAGAGAAAGTCCGGTGAGACCGGTCCTAGACAAGCTTTGAGTGATTCGAGTGATCAACCAGAGAACCTTTGATGTTGTTGGGATCCCGTCTTGATTTGGGGGACAATCAAAATTCAACGAAGAAAGCAAATCACTTTGCCTGTAAAATATTTAACACCCTGCTCGGGTTGGGAGAACTGTGGCTGCAGCGGCTACCACAACTCCAATGTCTCTGAGTTGGACTCCAAGAGAGTTCCTGCTTTCTTCCCAAACCCACACTGCTGGCGTGTTATTAACGCGCTGGGAAGTACATAAGCCTCCCAACTTTATTCTCTTTAATGAGCCTAGGAGAGGAGGCTGCCCTGAAGGGGTTTGTTCATTAAAGATGTAGCTGGAGAAATATTGTCTCATTAATTATCTGGTTTTAATTACACTGTTACCCTTTGAATCCATACATCGGAAAAGTTTATACAGTAAAGCTGCCCCCTTTAGCTAGCTCCCTTCAGACACACGGTCCGGGACAGGAGGGGGCTCAGGAGAGGAGGGCTGACTGCAGAGAGAGATTTAAGAATGATCCGGTGGACCCAGTTATAGGACTGGTTAATGTGGGAGAGGGAGGGGAGGTATAATGGTGTGTGGGACATTGTAGATATCTATAGTGTGTAGCTTAGGGCGATCTGTGGAGGATGTGTTTGAGTGTACTTACGTGAGTGTGCAAAATGGTGTGTATCCATGTGTCTAAGGGTATGTCTGTGATTGTACCGGTGTGTATCTTTGAGCTTGTGAATACATCTAAATATTTACTGGGTCGTGTGCCTGGGTCTGTGAGACGAAATACCTACGCTTGTGTCTGTGAGGGTGTTACTGGAATGGTGTGCCGTCTGAAAAAAAACCTGTCTGTTGTGAATGTGGCTATGTGTGTACATTCTTATATCAAAGTGTTTGTTGTTGTGTATCCAGCTCCAAGTACTCTAAAGAAGTCGATAAAATGAGGACACACCCCGGACTTCCCTTCTGCCTCCCCCTCCCCCAGCCATATCTCCCCCCAAATCAAGGAAATGTTTCTATACTATCTGGGGAGAAGCTCAGCGGATTCTGAGACCTCAGCTTGGGGCGGGGATAGGTGCCTCCTATCCGCAGCAATTCCCGCCTTGTCAGGCTTTTGGAGGCGCTAAACCGGGGGCCGTTTTCCCTTTAAATCGCGGACATTTTGACAGGGGACATTAAGGACCCGGCTGCTCAGGCTGAGCAGATCATAAAACCGGACAGGCAATTTCTGTTCTCACCAAATAGCCGGGCAAACTCGTTCTGCATCTTTGGTTTTAATGCGCTAGACCTGGCAGCCAAGCTGGGAGGGAGGGGGGAGAGCGGGGACAGAACCACCCCCCCAGCACCCACCCCCCTCACACGCCCTCACACACACATCAAACCTCACACATACTATAACCATACACTACAGTATCCACCCTCAAACACATCTACACATAACATATCCCCAAATCTGCCCCCTCACCCTACACATAGAAACACTAAACACAACTCACCACTCCTTAATCTCCGATCTCCCCTCCCAACCACCCCCCAAACATCTATTCCCCCTTACTACAGTCACACGCAAACCCACAAACACACTTCCCCTCAAAATTACACACACGCCCTCACACGCCCCCGCCCCGCCCCGCCCCGCCCCCCAAAGCTCTGCACCGACGGAATTATCAACTAGAATTTGATTAATATGCAAATCGGAGGCAAACAGCTCCATATAATTCTTTCAGTGGAGAGTAATTAATCACCAGTTAAAGCAAATTAATACATATATCAATTTTGTCAGAAACATGCTTAGTTCAATCGCCCGTAAAATTGAAGTTTGAAGTATTAAGGGGCTCTGCAGAAACGTTATGACTAAAACTTTCAAATTGATCCTATTTAGTAATCAATCAGGCTCTCCCCTCAGGTTAATCTGCCTAATTTTTCATCTCAAATCATACACTTTCCTGACACGCCATCTAGCAAACAGTCGATAAAAAGTTAACAAAAATGATAACGACTCCAGCCGGAGCCCGGTGCGGGGCGGGCCGCCGTTTCTAGGCCGTTTGATTTCTTTATTTCTGCTTTTTCTCGGAGGAGGGGGAGTCCCCCTTCTTCGCCCACCGGCGGGGGTTTTCTGGATCCGTTTCGGAGACGCAGTTTGGGCCCCAGTTCTTGATCGGATCTGAGGGGAGACCCCAGCAACCCTAAAGGATCTGGGAGAGATTCAATTAAGGGGTTGCTGTAAGGGGTAACCCCACCCATAGGACTCCATCCAGATCTTTCTCTATACCTTCTCCTTATCTCCAAGATATTTGTGCTTCTCTGTTGGCTGTATTGTGTGTCTGTGTACATATGTGACTGTGGCTGTATTGTTTCCTCTTCATCATGAGTAGTATGTCTCTTTGTGTAATGCTTACATGTGTATATGTATTATGTTTCTGTATCCGAATTGGAGAGGGAGGAGAGATTTTTTTTTTTTAATTGAGCTTTTATGTCTGTATTGTACATAGGTGTGTCGGTGGATTCGTCTCTGTATGCAACTGTAATGTGTGTGTGTGTGTGTGTGTGTGTGTGTGTGTCTGGGACTGGCTGTCTGCAAACCCAATCGATGGTTTTGATCGCTGGTTATCGATAGAGAGGGAGGAGAGAGAAGGAGAACGCTTCATTATGTTGAAATGACGTTTTTACCTTGAGCCAGCATTAGAAGGGTGTGTGTGTGTGTGTGTGTGTGTGTGTGTGTGTGTGTGTGTGTGTGTCTGGGGGTGGGGGGAAGAGACGGAGAGACACCTAGTCTCCTCTGTCTCACCTCTTCCCGACCTGCCACAACTATTATGAGATAAGAATAGGAGAACATCTCCTCTTCCTGCCCCCCCTCTTCTCCTCCCCAGTGATTTCCCTTGGGAAATCTTGTCCCAGACCTTTTTAGTGCCCAACCCCAGCCTATCTACATCAACTGTAGACCCAGTACTATGCCTGACTAAGGCTGCTGGGTCAGGGAGGGTTGGGGGTGGGAGGAAGACTACTGGTCATTTTTCAGGGTCTGCTGACTTTATCATAGATACCTTTTGTAGTTTTATAAGAATACATAATACACATACAAAACATGCATTCATACATCATATATCCTACTCTGCTTGCAATCAAAATTTCTTCACATATTTCAGACACATCTAGAAATACACACACACACACACATATATATATATATTTAGAAATATAAACACACATATTAGAAAAATATTTGAGATACATAAGAAATCTACATATCCCAATGCACTCACATACAAAAAGAAAAAACAAAATCATTAAACTCACGCATAGACATACACATTCGTTCCTTTAGAAATACACAAAGAAAAAGCACAAAAAATACACACAGAACAGCCATCTCTTCAAAATTTTCCCCTGAACTCTATTTGGCCCAGTATAAGAGATACTCCCTGCCCAGGACTCTATTAAGACACTTCCCTGATCTTTGATCCTTAGTATGTTTCAGTTCAGAGTAGGATGTAAAGATTTTTCTGAGAAAAATGAAGGAGATTGGAAAGTGACACTGAGATGGAGAGACAAAAAATAGGACATTAGTGACACAGGTCATGGAAAATAGAGTGACATAGATACAGATATAGAGATGTAGAGACAGATAAAGAATTACTAAAGTGAGTACAAAAAAAAAAGAGACTTGGGGAGATAAAAAGTGCTAGGGAGGCTAAAAACTAAGGACACAGAGGGCTCAGAAATCAGAGGATTATTTATTTTGAGTTGGAAGGCCATCCAGTGAAAGTCCCTCTTTTACTAGAGAAGGAACTATAAAGGTTAAGTGACTTCTCAAGGTTATGGAGGTTGCAATTGGCAAAGCTTGGATTTGAACTCATATCTTAGAATGAGATGCAGACTCAAGAAAGCACCAGGTTTTTCTGATCTGAAAAAGGTACTTAAACACACTCACTTTCAAAACTCATTCCCAAGTAACAAGTCAATGTGCAGTCATCCCCAGCACACTAGGTAGAAATCATTCACATGCCACACTCATCTTCATATTCAACTCAGATCTCATATACCTACTAAGCTCACACTTATTCTGGCACAAACACAGTCACAAGTCACATGCTTACAGTCACAGGCTGATGACTCATATTCACTCACACTCACATGCTGACACATACTCTGACACACACATGCTTACAAGTCATTCACCCTTATATATTCTCATTTGTGTTTACACTTGTACTGAAACACATTCAAATAAGAATTAACCAGCAACATATATTCCTTAAGCTATTTCCCTGGCTATTTAGAGCCCATATATTCTCCCTCCACCCCATTCCCCCCATCAGTTGAGGACCCAAATTGGTATAGCTCAGAAATAGGATGTTGAGAAGGAAAGCAAGAATAAGGACAGCCCAACAGAGATCTTTCATTTTCCAAACCCAAGTGATAATTCCTTCTCTCTACTCCCTTAATAGCCTTCCTTCTACTCAGATTCTGGGGTCCCAGGTACTCAAAGATTAGCCATTTTCCTTGCCTGAAAGCCCAGGATCTTGCAGCATTTCCTAAGCCTGTCCCTACTCAAAGATTTTAATAAAACCTGTTGAGTAGCTAAATGTTTATGAAGCCCTACTATGTGATATTTTTACCGCTTAGATCCCAAATCCTCTCAGGACTGACCATTCATTTTTCACCACCATAGCTGCCACACAATCAAGGTGCTGTCATCCACTCAAGTCACAACACTAAAGCACAGAAAATCATGCCCCTATTTACTGGCTCCGAACTGTACTCTGCTCACTGACATACTATTCACTTATACCTACTGAAATCCTGATCTACATAGATCCCCTCAAAATTAAGGAGTTTAGCTTCCACTGTCAGCTACAGACTTGTCCTTCAACCTACATTTCCTCTTTCTTACAGTCACTCATTTTCTAAGAGCCTTCCTCACCTTCACCTTCCCAAATGACTTCACCCCCATTCTACTCCATCCTTAAAAGGGATTTTTAGTTCTTTGGAATCTCCTGAAGATGGAAGGGGCCTCTGTGATCACTATATTCCCCAGGAGTGGCTATCAAATCACCCTCAAAACACATTCTCCAACCTCCTGACCTCCCAACAAATCCTCCCCTCCAAGAAGTTCAAGATGGAAGAAAAATGGGCTTTCGATTATCACTTATTCTCCCCTCCCAGATCGGAGTATCAACGAGGGACTAGAAATTCTCTACAAGCATTCAGCTTAGAGGAGCAAATTCATTGCCTTAAGGATTAGGGTCTCTCTGGGTTGAGGAGAAGAGGGACAGAGAAGGACTGTATGAGGGAGGGAAGAAGGGGTTGGGGGAGGTTGAAGGACAGGTGTGAAGGACGAAAGAACTAGGCGAAGGAGGATGCAGTCAGGATGGGATTGAGGAAAGACTTTAAAGGGGCAGGATGGGTTGGGAAAAAAGAAGGATATCAAAAGTGGGGGAACTGTGAAGGAACGGATGTGGGAAAATGGGGGCCACGCGGGAGAACCCACCAAGGAGCCTAAAAGAAGAGGGGAAGGGGGTGGGCTCAGGCTGCGGCCTCCATCCCGGAATTCGAAGGGGCGAAAGGAGCAAGGGAAACATTCTGCAAGAAGACAGGGAACGCCGGGCAGGAAGGCGGCAGCCGGGGCCCTTTCCTTTCAGGGGGGACTCATGCATCAAACTTCAATTTTCCGGACGATTGAATTAGTGATTTTTTTTCTCCTGAACTAAAATACACTTAAGTCTTTGGGATTAATTACCACGTTCTGGTCCCTCAGACTGGAGTATTAGTTATCGTTGCCACGTCTGACACCGGCCCGACACCTCGTAAAATAAGGAACTGCGCCTCCCGGCCTCACCCTGGCGCTGCCTCTGTGTTCTGGCTTGGGGGAGGGGGTTAAAGGGGGGTGGGTGGGCCGAGCCGGGCCAGGCAGAAGCCCAAGGGAGGCGGGCTTGAGGAAGGGAAAGAAGGAGGGATCCGAGCAGAGGCTAGAGCAGGGAATGGAAAATGGACTGAACCAAGATAGACAGAGGTCTGGATCTGAAAGGCTGGACTGAGAGAAGTGATGGGCAAGTAGTGGAAGAGGTGGGAGTGGGGAGAAGACTGGAAATGGAAAAAAAAATCAGAACATGATCAAGAAGGGAAGGGATACTGGGACAGTGCAGAAACTGTAAGTGGACTGAAAAAAAGATAAGGAAGAGGAGGAGGAAAATCAACCCAAGCCTTAGAAGCAATGACTCTTTGGGCTCAAAGTGGACCACGAAAGTATAAGAAGGAAAAGGACAATGAAATAGAAAGGGAAATGGATAGATGTAGAAAGGAGGGAAAGACAGGTAAATGAGCCTAGCAAATTCATTTTCCCCGTACCTTTTCAGATCAACCTTAAAGCCAGTCCCCCCCTCCTTTTAAAAATAGATTCATAGGGAGTGACATCCCCCCCCAGGAAGTAAAGATTCAAGGTCCGGGATAAGGGGAGACAACAGCGATAGTGAGAAACTGGGACAGGAATATGGGAGTTGGACAACTGGACTGGAAAGGGGGTGCCCATCAAAGTGCCAGCTGTAACTAACTATTAATCCTAGCTCTAACTACCAGAGCTTTTCTTCCTGAAATGACCCTACATTCAACATAAAAGCACATAGCCCATTCACATTCTGACACAGTCAGATGGAGGCAAGCATCCCAGAGTGCCACTGGAGAATCCAGCTTATGAGAGAAGTGCCCTAGGCCTTGTCTGGATGAGAAAGGAACCAACTCTCCCCTTCAACTCTTTGGAGTCCTGTAGATACAGCAGGATGGTCCGGAAGTTAACCTGAATCGCTGGCTTCTCTGTTGTTTTGCTCCACAGGACTAAGATCTACTATTTCCATGAGGTCTACTCCAATAACCTGGATCTTTCCTCTATTACTCAGAAATTAACCACCCAACAGTCAAGTCCACTACCCAATCCAGGTCTCCTGTCGATCCAGAAACAGCCTAGCCTTAGGGAATGTGGCTGAGCTAGAGACCCCCCTGTATGATAGCGGGTGAAAGTTGGGCGAGGAAATAATTTTCAACGATCACCATGGGTCTGTCACTTGTCCAACCTTGCCCAGAGTACAGAGACAGAAACCTGGGGTGTGGGAAATGGAAGAGGGGATACAGGAAGCAAAAGTAAAGTTTCATTATACCGTTGGACATTGTCTCGTTTTCTTGGGGAATATTCTAATTACTTCACTGCTTTCTCCTTCCACATCACCTCCTTTTCCCTCCCTCTCTTCCTCCATTCTTCCCTTCATTCCCCTTTCCCTCATTTTGTCTTTCCTTCTCTTTTCCTCCCTCCCTCTTTTATCTTTTCTCTTCCTTTCCTCCTTCCTGATATCCTTCCTTCAATCCACCCTCCCTTTCTCCCTCCCTTGTTATTTTTTATTTCTCTGTTATATTCAATTGTCATCTTTTTCAAGCTCATTAAATCCATTTAGAGACAAAAGAATAAAAGGAGAAGGGGGAGGGGAGGGGAGGGGAAAGGAGGGGGGAGAGAGGGCGGGGGAGGGAGGGGAGAGGCCGGAGAAGCAAACAAATAACGCGCTTTAACTAGACGGGCGGATAAATGGCCCCGTTTCTCCTCAGCTCCGATCCGCCTGCTTAGCTCCGCGCCCTCAAGGACCGGAGCGGGAGCGGCGGCCCGGAGTCCGCGCGGAGCCTCCCCCGGCGCGGGGAGGGGGGTGGGGAGCGGACTTGGGAGGGGAGCTCAGCTCCCCCACGCCGCGGGGCCGGGCCGCGTGGGGACACTGGGAGCGGGCCGGGCCGTTTCATTGTGATTCATAGACTTGTCCGGCGGCAGGAGTGGGGAACTGGGCGGGGGTGGGGGCGGGCTGGGGGGGGGCCACATGGCGGCCCAGATGCCCGGGTGACGGCAGCGCCGCGGTCCCGTCGCCGCCTTTGTGCAGGGAAGGCGCGCACGGGGAAGGAGGGGGGACCTAATCCATCAAATTGTCTGGAAATTGTGAAGAAAATTCAAAAACCATATGGTCGCCAGAGCTCGCGCGCTCTCGGCTGCGGAGGCCGCGGCCGTCTCCGCACGGGGAGCGGCGGGGGGCTGGGCCGGCGCTATTGTCGCCTGTCAGCAGCGGCCCTGGGCCCATTTGTCCCCGGGTTTCATGCTTTACGCTCAAAATTACAGCCCCATCCATCCTGAAAGAGCGCAGCGATTTATGTCGCCCCAGAGAAACTGGCCCCAACTCCAGGCCGGCCTGGCTGGCAGCGCTCCCCCCACCCCCTACCCCGTGTCTCTATCTCTGTCTCTCTCTGTCTCTCTGTCTCTCTCCTCCCCGAAAAGTCCTAGTTCCCGATCTCGATAGTTCCCCGCGCCCCCCACCCCAGCCCCTAGTAGCAGATGGACGTTTCTCACACCACTTTCTCAAAGAATGGGAGCTAAGCTGGTCCAAAGCTGAGGCCTGGACCCGGAAGGGCCGGGACCAAGGATGGAAGCCGAGAACCCGACGGGAGGTGCAGAACTTGGGCAGCGGCAACAGGCCTGGGCTGGGAGCACAGTACAGGGACCAAGACCAGGGACTCAGGCAGGGGCAAGACACACCCTTCCCTACCCCCCCCCCTGGAAAAAACAAAAACAAAAACAAAAACAAAAAACCCACCCAGCTAAACAATCTTACGGAATAAAGATGGAAGAGCAACGGGGAAAATATCCGATTTATCCTTCTCTTCTGCCTACTGTTCCCTCAGCCTCCCCATAAGGTACCACAATACCGCGGGATTCCCAGGAAGTGAATGTGGCTCCTGAGAACAGCAGCATTAGGCTGACTAGTCCTCACGCAGAGCCATTGCGAACACTATTAACAATGGTAGTGCCTTCACTCGAGCTCCAGACCCATGCGTGGGGACCGCAGCCGTGAACATTTTGAAGAGCGCCTTCCAGTCCTCTCTGTCTTGCCAATCCAAATAGACAATGGTTTCAGTTCTTGTCTTTCAAGCACCGAACCCCATCCATAAGGCAGCCGAAAGGAAGGGCTGAGGGGAAGATTTGCACATTTACCGGGACTCACGGGAAACGCAGGTTTCTTTCCTCCAAAACACAGAAGATCACATTGAATTGACACACATATATTCACAAACAGCCCTCGGGGTTATTTCCCACACTCAGGTATTTCTTTATACACTCAGTACCTAGGTCCTCTTCCCCTCAACCCCCACATACACACGTTTGTAACTGCGCAAGCATAGGAGCCCCGTTTATTTTTACCCGGAACTGGCGAAGCCCGGCTGCTCACATAGCTCGGTTCAATCGTTTTCAAAACAGTCTTTTTTCTTTTCCTTCTCTCTAAATCTTCCCCTATTTTTAACACCCTCAAATTCTCCATTTAGGAGAGACCAGTATGAAGTACGAAAAATAGAGGAAGCACTTCCCATAGGATCGGAGAATTCGTGGCTCCCATTGAAGGGCGGGAAGGATGGATAGAGATTGGGGGAACTGAGGCATGGCCAAGAGGAACCACTAAAGGACTTTGCGGACGCTCGAGTCTCTGGCACCCGAGGTCGGGTGCCTCAGTTAAACACAATCATCGTGGAGTTTAGTCAAGGGCAAATATTTTATTTATGGGAAGCACAGGCCGTGGGCAGAATCCGGACAGAACGCAAAATTCGCACCGGAAACTGAACCATTTCTGTCCAAATGGGGCCAAGAATAGGACCATAGCAACAGTGCAACAACGCAATTGCCCCGGGAGGGAGGTTGGGATTTACCTGGTCTCTGTCTGTCACATGCAAAACAATTTTTAAAAGTTTAAAAAAAAAAAATCATTCCAGAGCTCTGGGTAATTTGTGTTCGTTTTCACCGCTCCCAGCCCCGGGCCGCCGCCCTCCCAGGGAAACGCGGAGCGGCTTCTCAAGTACAGCAGGAGCACAGCGGGAATGGTAAAAATAGCTTTAATCGGTAACGTGAGGCAGAAATTGCATCGGAAACAAACCTCTACTCGCTAGGAAAAGAACGGATCGATTTTCAACTTGCAGGTCGGACCCCATTTCCCCCCACCCCTTCCCCGCGCGAAAAAAAGAAAGGAACATTTCAAAGGAGGAAAGAAATACCCCGATCGCCCGCAGGGAAGGGCCCTGCTCCGGGCACAGGCACCACATGCAAGGAAAAATCAAAAAGGCAAATTTGGATCTTCCGCCTAAATAAAGTCAGGCTGAGATGTCCCGGGTACCCCGGGAAGAGGTGGGAGGAAGGGAGCGACGGCCCGGGTCCCTTCACTCCTGCTCCCTCTGTCGCTCTCGTTTAAATTCTCCGTTTTGTTTTTCGTTTGTCAGACACAGGACTTCTGAAGACGTTTTTAAAAAATTGAAACCTCCAAGAAAAAAATGGGGAATAAAGGATAAGAAACCTCCCTCCCCAATATATACGTTTAAATATTTATACAGAAGCCATACAGAATTGCACCATTCCGGGGTACCCTCTGACCCGCAGCCCGGGTCTTCGGAGTAGAGCAGAGGAGACAACTGCGGCCTGGACAGCGGCAGCGCCGGCGCGGGTCCTGGTGTCCAGGCCCCGGGCAGTCGGTCCGGTCCATAGCTGGGGCCGGGCGGCTGTCTCGGGGTTTATTGCTTAGATAGGAAGGAGCCAGGCCGGGCCAGGCTGCGGAGGGGTAGGGACCAGCCCGGGCTCCCTGGGGCCTACAGTCCGGGCGGGTGAAGGGATGGGAAAGATAGTTCAGTAGGGGCAGGGAATGGGCAGGAGGAAAGGAAGATGGAAAGGAAGAAAAGAACGGGGATCTTAGCTCCCATCATGGTCAGAGGAGCTCAGAGAGGACAAAGTCATTCGGGAAGGAGATGAGTTGGTGGGGGGGGTCTCTTGTATTTGGAGAGGACAAGGGACGCTCAGCTCCCACCCCACCCCACCCCGGACTCAGTCGTCCACGTCGATCTCTACATCTTCTTCGTCCTCCGAGCAGTCCTGGCTACTGGCCGGCTGGTCCGTGAGGGGAGAGGCGGGGGAAAGCTGAAGGTGGCCCGCTCCAGGGGCCTGAGGGGGGCCGGCCGACAGGACAGGTGAGTTGGGCCGGGACTTGGGCCGCCCTCCGCCAGCCTCCGAGTTCTGCTCTAGCTCGGCCAGAGCCACGATGTCCACCTGCGAGCTGGGCCCCAGTTTCTTGGCGGACTCCACGTCGGCCTTCATCTCCTCCAGGTCTCGCTTGAGCTTGGCGCGGCGATTCTGGAACCAGGTGATGACCTGCGCATTGGTGAGGCCCAGCTGCTGAGCGATCTGGTCGCGGTCGGCGGGGGACAGATACTTCTGGTAAAGGAAACGCTTCTCCAGTTCGTAGATCTGGTGGTTGGTGAACGCTGTGCGCGACTTCCGCCGCTTCTTAGGTGTCTGCCGCTGCCCGAAGATGGTCATCCCGTCGCGGCCTGTAAGGAGACCATAAACAGTTTGGGAGTGGAAATGGAAAAGGTCGGCTAGGAAATAGGAAAAAGGCACCCTTTCTGTCATGTCCTCAGCCCTTACCCCCCTTGGATGGAGAGAACTCCCCTAATTTCTTCCCGACCCGATCCAGGGAGGCCTGGGCCCAAGATCTTCGGCAACACCGGCTCCCGCGCCCCTGGCCCCATAGAACCGAAAGAGTACGTGGTTTCCCTGGCCCTGCTGAGCATGGGACACTTGGGAATAAATAGCGCTCTAAGCAGAGGCACCCGGGTAGGACAGCGTGGGAGTTTCGGGTCCAGTGGCACCACCAACCAACCCCAAACCTATCCAACTTGTAACTACCCGCTTTGAGGGAAGAAGTAGTGAACTATGTAGCTCCATCTACATCTGACCTGGCTCAGTAGTAGCCGGTCCAGACCTCAGACCAGAGCCGGGCAGGAGGGAGAAAGAAAGGGGGACTAGAAAGAGGGCCTGGACCAGCACGGGATGGTGAAGAAGTCAGAGCTTCGCACAGCCTAGCTGCAGGGCAGGCTAGGGAAGGACTGGCTGAGCCCGGGACCGGCAGTGGATCCTACCTTCGGCTGCCTGTAGGACGCTGACCTCCAGGCCCTTAAAGGTCTTGCTGGCTAGTTCCTCCAACGCACAGAGAGGTGAAGTCTGCGAGAGTAGGGCCCGGCCAGCCAGAGGCAGGCTGCCGGGGGAGTGCTTGTCGGCTGCGGAAAGCAGGTGCGCCGCTCCGCACAGCGAGTAACTTCTCCGAACCGACGGCTTGTTAAGAATGTCCTCGATGCTGAAAGGAGTGAGTGGCTTATTGGAGTTGGCTGGAGGTGGCAGGTGGTCCAGGGGGCTACGGCGCCGCTCCTCCCCGGACGACGCTTTTCCTTCTTCTTTGGAAGTCATGCTGGGCTCGGGGGCCGGAGCCGGGTGAGGTTCCGGCTAAGGGCGCTCGCGGGAGCCGCTGCCAAACCCGCCGCCCGCCACCCGAACCGCAGCGAGCGGGGGAAAAGTTCCAGCCCGGGCGACAACTCCAGACACGGAGGTGGGGGATGGGAGTGGAGGGCACCGGGGTCCTTGAAGAGCAGCCCGGCTCGCTGGGGGAGGGGAGAGCGGCTTGAGCGCAAGGTTACCGCGGCGGCCGACAGAGCTGCCCAGGGCCCCGGGAAGAGGTCGTAGGGAGGGGGCGCGCGGGCGCCGCCGGGGCTTCCCGCAGTCCCGGGCCGAAGCGGGGACACTGCGTGCCGGACTCCAGTTTCGTCTTCCTCCGTGCTATTTAAAGGTGTCAGATGTCTCCGCGGCCCCTGGCCCCTGGTCCTAGCGGCTAGGGGTTGGAGGAGCCGAGGCGAAAGCGCAAACCCAGGACTGCGAGAAGAGGCGGAGAGACGGAGCAATTGACTATTGCTAACAAGTTATCGTTGATTGGGAGGTAATCAATTATCCGCAATGACACTTCTCTTCTTCTCTCTTCTCTTTTCTTCTCTCTCTCTCTCTCTCTCTCTCTCTCTCTCTCTCTCTCTCTCTCTCTCTCTCTCTCTCTCTCTCTCTCTCTCTCTCTCTCTCTCTCTCTCTCTCTCTCTTTTCCTCTTCCTCTCTATTCCCTTTCTCTCCTCAATCCCTCTCCCTCTTCTCTTTCCCTCTCCCTCTCCTCTCCCTCTCCTCTCCCCCTCTCCTTCACTCCTCCCCCACCTCTCCCTCTCTCTCTCTCTCTCTCTCTCTCTCTCTCTCTCTCTCTCTCTCTCTCTCTCTCTCTCTCTCTCTCTCTCTCTCTCTCTCTCTCTCTCTCTCTGCAGCCGACTCTAAGTTGGGGCCTCATTAATTAGGAGGCCTGCCTGGTAGGTGGAGCCGGCTTGAATTAGAATGCTTAATGCGCTTGTCATTTTCTGCGGCGCGATTTGCTTGGACATATATATTTTTAAATTACATTATCACCCGGCTTTATTGCATCAGGATAATACAGTCTGATGAAAAAACATCCGCCCCCAAAACACCGATTTTCCGGTCCCTCCTCTCGCCTTCACGAAGCTAACGGTGATTTCCTCGAATCTTTATTTTCTCTCCTTATTTCTGTGATAATATTGCTCATTATTTTTACGTTAAGTCCGCAGCAGTTTGCGCCGCTTGGGAGAGACGCAGGGCCAGGCTTCGGGAAGGTAAGGTAAAGAGGCGCTGTGAACCGCGTTGACTTTATGATTTTTTTTTTTTTTAACGGAAAACGAGATTTCCTTCTTCCTTTCTCTGGGTCTTTAGCTCTCTTGTTTGCTGTCTTTCGGGGGTTCTCGATTCCCCTAGAGTGGTAGCGAGAGGCCGGGGACTGGTTGGGAGCTCCCCAGCTGGAAAATCTTGGGGGGCGGGTTGGATAGCACCAGGCCGGGTTGGATTGGGACCCGAGTGGGGCAGGGGCCAAGAGGGACGGGGCTGGGTCGGGCGCGGGGATCCTTGCCGGGTAATAGAAATGGTGGTTTGCAGTTTGACGCTTGATGGGGTTCGGTTTTTCCTCACTTTAGGCTTAAATGTCCCTGCTGCAGACAACAATATGGCGAAGTCGGGTTTAGGATTCAGCTCCGAATTTGTTTGGGATTATGGGGAGGGGGTAGGGGGCTGCTGCGCTTCCTAGGGCTCGGCATTTGGGTTGAACAAGGTCCCAGGGGAGGCCACGGGGCCGGCTTACCTCGGCCTGGCTGTCCTGGATCTGTGGAGCAGGTTGTTCTGAGACTCCAGGGCTCCTGGATAGTCCTGCTTGGTTCTGCTGGACAGATCGTGGTCGTGTTCCAGAAACATGGGGTTGGGGGAGGGAAAAAGGAGGGGGTTGGCGGCGGGGGCTAAGGGGGCCGGCTTCGGGCCTCCCTAGACAGGGTTACCAGCCCAACCTAGCCAAGCCTTTCTTCTCCTTGTCTAGTACCAGGGGCTGGTTTCATCGCCTGTCCCAATTCCAGCTGTTTCTGGGGGGGAGGGAGAGACTATAAGTGCAAAGAGGGGGCCGAAATGGGGTTTATCTTGGCTTCCGGGGGCCTGGACGGCCTGAAATCAGTCTTGCATTTGTGATTGGGGTAGAGGGTAAATGTACAAATTTGTGCATGAATAAGAAACTGGTTGGATTGTGAATAAGAATTTTTGTGCATATTTGTATATTTATGGTTGTGTGCTTTTGTTCCTGTATTTTCTATATTTGAGGGTTTTTTTTTTGTGTGTTAACGTGTTTTGTACATTTCTGCATATTTATATGTGTGCTTGCTTATTTGACTGTTATTTGCCTAAATTCTGCATATTTTTGTGTATCTGTTGTTTTATTTGTATTTCGTATATTTGTGTACCCATTTTTCTTGTTTTCTCTAGTAGGCTTTAGAATAGGTGCCGAAGTTGGGATATCTCCCTTCCTCAGAGCTTTGTGCGGAACCTTCCCAGATTTTGAGTTCATTTTTGGTAAAATATAGGGACACCGTCTACCCCTACCCTTTTTGCTCAGGAGTTTGTTCCCTATTCGCTGACTTGGTCTGGCCTTCTGAGCCTTTTCTCCGAAATCCTAGAGAGGGGAAAATGTGAGACCAGGAAAAGGGCAAAGGAGAATAGGGAAGGGGGCGGGGCGCTAAACCCCAGGGCCACAGATCTAGGAGTGGAAGTGGGGACTGAAGGGATGGAGAAGAGAGAGGGACCCGGAGTATGGAGGCCAGAGAAAGTGGAGGGTGGAACCAAAAACCAAGCAAGGACTTTGGTTTAGAGTGGGAAAAAACAGGACTGAACGGTTTCCTGTCTGCCTCACAGCTTGGAACTCGAGTTCTTTGATTCTTCATCCATCCTTTACCACCCCTACCTACTCCCCAATCAGAATGCATGGGGAGCCGCCTCGTGACGGGACCCATTTTCGGTTTTCTGTTTGTAAACACTGACAAAGAAATTCGAAGTCCGAGAAAACCTGTACTTCACAAACCGCACAGATTCAAAGCAAAGAGAACACGTATATTGTTGGGTCTAGGCTCCCTCCCCCCTACCCACCCACCCCCCTTTTTTTTTTTAAACGACATTTTCTTCCTGGTCTTCGTGGATCAGTTGATAGGTGCGGAGGACTGGACTCCTTTCCCTAGGGGAAAATCTGTATAAAGAAAATCTGATCCTTGAACCCAGCACACATTTTCTCCTGAGTTCTCACCTCCATTTGACCTCTTTTGGGGGGAAAAAAAGTTTAAGTGGAAGAATTCTAAGCTGTTTCGGATATCCAGAAGTGGGAAAACTAGTTGCTGCTTCCCAAAGATTTCCATCCTCTATTTCTTCACTTCTCGGGTCTTCTGGGCTAAGAGAGACTCGGAGAGAACCCAGGCCTCTTTTGGGATCTATATATTCATAATACGAATCTCTAGCCCATCACTATGCAAATAATTCGTAGTCATCCAAATCAGTCAAGAAAATAGAGACTGAGACCAGTATGAGTGCAGGGGACTGTAAGGGTAGAGGGGCGGAGCGAGGGCGCGGGGCGGGATCTGGGGCTGTGTGGCTGAGGGGTAGGTTGGCTGCAACTGGATAAGGGTTGGCTTTCGGAAAGGATTGAAAGCATGCTGGGCCAATCAGAGCTTCTGGGTTTGTTCAGTCAATCCTTTTTTCTTCTGTTCGTTTGTTTATTTGAAAGCAGCCTAGTTGTCCCTGGGTAGAGATGGCGCTTGGGGATGCGCGTAGGACCAAAGGGCAGGGAGAGACGAGAAGAAAGGAAGCCTTTTGCTGGATGAGGTCGATTTTCCAGGAAGGAGGTTCTCTGTCAGGTGCTTCCCACCCGACATAGAGCTGCACCCCCTGGCACACCCCTCTTTCCCAGTCTGCCTTCTTCTGAGGAAGAGTAAGGTCCAGTCGGTTGGAAGGTTATTCTTTGATGAAGGCTGCAGGAGTTCTAAAGAGAGAGTGCCAGAGGGATTAGGACAAAGATTTGAGATCCCGATAGATCGAGGAAGATAATGACTGTGTTTGGAAGATAGCCAGGGTTCTTAGTGGGAACATAATTCTCTTAGCTCGCCATATTAGTCTTAGGACCTTTTGGGGGGCCTCATAACTTTCCCTAGATTTTGCAACCGAAGTACGGGCTAAGTACCTGAGGGTATTGTTTTCGCCAAGCTCAATCTATAGTAGTTTGGGGTATCTGCTTCAAAAGGAGTCTGGGCAAAGGAGGAAAGGGAATGGAGAGAAGGTCATAGACCTGGGAACAGGAAAGCAGGAGACACGGGACTTGGGTGGAGGCGGGAGGATAAAAGCAGTGAGGGGAAAAGAAAACCGTTAATAATCAGATTCCAATTCTCGGTTCTCAGAGGCTCTTGCAATGGTTTTATTCTCCTGTTTCTTTCCTAATTGCTTCTTTGGGGCAAGGAGACTTTCTCTCCCCCGAGCTCATCCTTAGGATGTGAAAGTTCCAAAGCCGATCAGCTCTTTCTTAAACCCAAAACATCCTTGAAAGGTGCTACCTAGTGCTTTCCGAAATGTTTGTCTACTTCTAGAACGCTTAGTTCTCCTTGATTCTTTGAATGACTGGTGGATTTGTCCTATTCAATATTTATTTCTGTGACTGATTTAAATTGGGGCTTAAATCTTGATCAAACAGGCTCTTCTGGACTTTAAGCAAAGACCCTATAATAATTTCTCTCCTTTATTCCTTTCCTCTTCAAATAACTGCCTTAAACCAGGGCCAAGCAAGCCATCAGAGACCTAGAAAAGATCTTTTTTTCCCCCATTGACACCGCGTCACCACCTTAACACAGGCTTCTGGCCCCAAGGCCAGAGAAGACATATAGAAACTTCCAATTGACCTAGGCTTTGGAGGGAGAAAGACTCGCGATACAGATTTCCGATCTGCGAAAGTCACTCCAGAAACTCTTGTTAGTCCACAAATGTAGGATATAAAGTAAATAGTATATAGTATTTCCAAGAATAGTCCAACATACAATTTACCTCTTACTTTTTTACCTTCTCCACCCAACCCTCCCCCATAGATGTATGTCCTTCAAAAAATCAACTTCTGTATTTCAATCATTTTACTTTTCAACGTCAAGCCAATTAACCTGATAATTTTCAAATCTCCACTCTCCATGAACACAAACACAGACTGAGAATGTATGTGCCATGGTTACCAAATCGGCCTGTTTTCGGTAGATTGGTTTATTTTAGCATCTCTAGCTACACTGATAATTAGGTATCAGATTCCACTTCCTCCTAATTTTCCAACAGCTCCACCAGTTTTTTTTTTCTTTTCTTTTTTTCTCCTCCTTCAGATCAAAGTGATGTTGACCAATTTTCAATCATGTGCTTCTAGTCCAGACAAATCAAATACTTGAAACTTTGTATGTTTGGATGTCTGTATTTTAAATATGTGTATATGCCTGTGTACAGTGTTTACTTATGGGTATACGTGTGTCTGAATTTTTTTTTTTTTTTGTTGTGTGTCTCCCTATTAACACACACACTCTCTGTCTGTCTGTCTGTTTCTGTCTCTCTCTGTTTCTCTGTGTGTGTGTGTGTGTGTGAGCTTGATTATGGGTGAGGGGAATTAAACTTGTTCTGCCTTGGATGGAGGGGATTTAGAAGAGAAGAGGAAGGGACATTTAGGATTTTGAACAGGGAAGAGGGAACCTAGAAGATTAGTATTATTATAGGATTGACATACTAAAGGATCAGAGGTCCACATACTCTCATGCTGTCCTTATTCTTGTCTCATGTGGAAAACAGTCAAGGCAAGGTAAACTGAGAACTCCAGGTGAGATATCTGAGCTCTGCCTGTACTGGTTTCTATCAATGTCTCAATTCTAGGAGCAGAGATGTTCTCTTCCAATCCCATAGCTCATGGTTGGGTGTATGCTGATCACTGGTTGGACCTCCGATCTCCAAAATCCTTGCCAGAGATATACTGGGTCAGAGACAAGATATATTTGGAGTTGAACTCATAGGCCAAATTCCTGCTTCTTGTAACTGTAGGTGATCAGTAAGTAGGCAAATATCTTATTAATTTAACGTTTAACTGTGTCGGTGTAAAACTGATTAAAATCATTATTCTTTGGTACAGGAGAAAATTATCAACAAATCATGGATGGCTATTGTTAGAACTCATCCTAATGGTCCTTGGATTCACGTTCATTCTCAAACTATTTGGAAAAAAGCTTTGCTCCCTTGGTGAGGGCAGGTTTGTCTTCAGCATCTTTGAAAGTCTGTTGGCTGTAGTGCTTATATGTTTCTCTTACTGTCTTAATACAAGCCCCTTCCAAGTGAGGTAAATTTCCTCCTTGGTTTCTATACCATCAGGCAACAATTCAATCACAGTCTGGAAGAATTTCCTCTCCTTGCATAGACACGTGCCTGAAGCTGGAAGTGAGTGATTGGCTTTTATAGACTGTATTGCTATTTTGACTTCCTAGCCTACTGGGGGAAGAGGGGTTAAGAAGGAAGAGGAAAGAATAAAGGGGATGATTGGCATGCTTCATTCAATATTTTTAAATGATCTCTGTATCCCTCTTTGGGGGAGTTGAGGAGATATACAGGGAAATCAGAGGATTTTTAGTGTCCTGAAATTCACAATTTCGTTAAGTACATCAAACATGCAGATCTACAGCCATTCCTTCAGTCTGAGCACTATGGAAACTTAAGGTTTATATTTTGGGGGGATAGAGAATGTCAGGAGTTCTTCACAAATAGGAGAGGGGGGATTGAGAAGCAGCTAGTGAAACTCTTCTCTGAGTGTTAGGGATCTGAGCCCTTAGTCCTGCACTTCTTCTACAGCCTGAGCCACAGAGACTTTTAGAAATTTTAGAAATTTAGGTTTAGGCTGTAGCTAAACTTGAACATGCCATTGCAGTAATTGATCTTGGTTTCCCCCAAAACTTTTCTCACTCAGTTGCAGACATGTTAGCTGGCTTGAGTAGAATGGACTAGATTAGATTATTCCCTCTTTCATCTGCCGAATACTTGGGACATCCAAATATATCCACTTCTTGGGACCTCTTCAGCACTTAAGGTCAGTTTTGTGCTATTTCTTCAATGAAGACACAAATCTTTACTGATATTTTCTGAACAAAACATGGTGGGCAGAAAGAAGTCTTTCCATTTCCTAACCCTACTCTTCATTCTCTCTGATACACCAGCTTCCAAATCAGGCTACAGAACTGAATGTATAGAGCAATAAAAAAGATCAACTATTAGACAGAAAGTCAGAGATGTATCTAAAGTCAGAAATGGAATGATATAGTCAGAAACAATGTCAGAAAGACGGAGAAAAAGAAAAGAATAGGGATAACATTTTTGCCTGAGTCAGAGTTAACAGTGGGGCAAAATATCGGGATTCCCTAAATGCCCTGTGGCTTCATGGAAGTGGCAGCTGGATTGTTTTGTAGGGTCCTAAGGCTAGGCTTGAGAAGGGGGATGGTGGTTTAAAAACAGCCTGGCATCCCTAATTAGGCACAAAGGGGAGAGAGGGGAAGGAGCAGGACATCAGCAGCAAGTCCCTTGGTGCCTCTCTCGCTGCTGCACCCACCCCAGAATCCCCACATTGCTTAGTAGGAAAGAACCTCAGTCCAAAACAAAGCTGAAAAAAATTACCCATTTCACTGTTACTTTCTTCCCCAATAATTTTTTTTGGGGGGGCGGAGGAGGTTATAATGGTAAAGAAATAATCAGGAATACATGTGTGGGATATTACAGAATATGTGCAATTAACTTGTTTCATTTTTGTTTTTGTTTTGGTTTGTTTTGGTTTGATTTTTTTGTATCCTCAGTGCCTGGCACAGTGCCTGGCGTTTAGCAGTGGTTTAATACTATCTAAAACGATCTCTGGTAGCTCCCAGTGGCTAAATTTCTCTAAGGATGGATTTCGGGCAGCCGAAGTATTGTAGGCACCAAGGCACAGAACTAAATTGTGAACTCTGGGATATTTGTCCTTGGGGCCCTCTCCTATCTATTAGTCTTTATTCCTGCCTCATCTTCCCGAGGCTTCTCCTGCTGTTCTCTTCTGCTGCTGCTCTTCACTTTTCAAAACTCTCCATTGCTGGAGCTTTAAACAAGCCAGCCTTGACCTCCTCTAAATACCCCAATCTCCAAAATTGCCACCAGTTCTTTTAAGACAGAGTATGTAGCCGGGGTGTGTGGAAGAAAGCAATTTGACTCTTAGATTAAAGTTAGCCACATTAAGGTGTGACCAACTGCAAGTTTCAGCTCTCCCCCGAGAGTGTTTACATTTCAAAAGAGGAGTTTTGTCATTCACCCCTAGTGAAAGTCGATTTAGTGGAATGTGTGCAGAGCCAGACATTTTCCAGATGTGGCTTTTGGGCTCCCGTCCTCACCCTCACCTTCAGATGAGTTAGACTCAGAGCCCCGATCATTAACTTAAAGAAAACCAACTCAAACTCTGAACTGTAGAGTGCATGAAGAAAAGGGGGGGAAAGAGTGAATTGAGACAGCAAGGACTTAAGAAAGATGAGGCTGAGACACAAACAGGAACACAGAGATAGACAATGAGGCAGAGAGAGGGGAAAAAAAAAGAGAGAGAGGCAGAGAGAAGGGACGGGATAAGATATGCAATGGAGGAAAGTCAGAACTCCCTTAATCCACCAGTTCTGAGATTGGGATCCCGATACGAAGAGACATTAGCGCTGGGCTGAGGCAGGCTAGGGGTTGGGGTGGGAGTGGGAGGTAAGTTTGGAGGAGGGGGAACTAGAGACTTCATTTGGAGCTGAGGATGCGCGGATCGATGGCACCTCGGTGTTGTGGGGTGGGGGCGGGCTGAAAGGCCTGACTCAGACCTCCTTATAATAAACTGCGCGTGAATAATTCAGGAGCCGAATGAGGCTCATTGCATTAGCGGCGCCGCGGCGGAGCTGCGCTTCGCCTGCAGCCCGGACAGACAGCACTGTAATAACCGCCGCGCGCTCCCGTTCCAATAAAGAGCGGGAGGGGAAGGGCCCATAAAGTGATTATCGAAAATTATTTCCTAGGCATTTTCTCGTTTTGTCTGGGCGGGAGATGCGGGGAGAGGAGCCATCAGCTCCTCCCTCCTCTTGCAGTGCCACCTTTCATTAAAGCTCAAGACCCTGGCCCTTGGGAGAAGGGAACCCGGAGCCTGGGTAAAGCTCGGAGTAAGGGGCAGGAGGAACGTTCAGGAGGTGCGGGCTCAGCCTCTCGCACTCCTAGCCTTCTTTGCCACCATCCTCTGAGCCTGGAGACCCACCCTGCAGCGGCCTGGGCTGAAGGTGTGCGAAAGGCAAGAAGCTCCTGCTTCCAGGACAGAAGATTCATGCCCGGAGTGTGTGTGACTCGAAATTGTTTACTGCACTCGAGAAAACACTTTCCATGGGCTGAAGGGTCATAGGTTTGGGAAATGCGAGCGAAGAGAATTTGGGGTTAGAAGACTATTGTTCGACTCCGGAAGGCTGTCGACACGAAAGGGAGAAAACGTCAGAGGCTCTCTGGAGTTTGAGGCCCTGCCAATGGTGATCTTAGGAGAGGGGAATGGAGCAGAGGGAATTCAGACTTTAAGGGTTTTTATTCGTATGATCCGGGATTTCCTTCCCCCAAACGAAAAAGGAAATCCTCACTCCTTCCCCCACCCCTGTCAATATCAGGAGAAGTGTAGCCAGGTGGTAGGATTTGGGGAGAGTCCCATGTACCTTGGGAACTCTTTTCCTCCTGTGTCTGGAAACTTCTTTTCGATCTTCCACCCCCCCCCAAAAAAAAGGCATGAGAGTGAAATCTGGATATTAACCATAATCCTGAACCCAGATAGCACCGGCAAACCCACAAATAGAGTCAGTCCCCCACCCAGTTCTGCTATATCCAGTTCCCCTTGTTGTCAGGTTCCAGATATTTGTAACTACTCGGGTAACAGTGCCAGAAAGAAATAATGTGAAATGGACACCGAATAAACTGGAATTCCTTCAGTCTCCATCTTACCTTCATTCTTCAGCCTGATTCCCTGCAACTTTAACAATCAGGGAGCCTCAGGGCCCAAGGAAGTCTAAA
Source organism: Sminthopsis crassicaudata (assembly GCF_048593235.1). NCBI lineage: Eukaryota > Metazoa > Chordata > Mammalia > Dasyuromorphia > Dasyuridae > Sminthopsis > Sminthopsis crassicaudata. The sequence goes on from NC_133618.1 coordinate 576,735,403, forward strand.
CTAGACTTGGAGGTTTCAGCATTGCTAGTCACTCACCCCAGTACCAAGTCTCCCTACTCACACATTTCCACATACCAACACATCCTTTGGCACTCTTCGAATTACAGTTGAGCACACCAAAAATTTACACGCACTCCCAGTCACTCCATTTCTACAACCCCCTCCCTAAGACACCAACGCTCATTCACAATCAAACTGACATGCATCACCATACCGATTCATTCTAGCAAATGCACTCCAACTCAATCACATAGAGATTCATTTACACCATAGCTCCTTATCCCACCTACGCCCACAAATAACTCAGACCTACACTCATCCCCTATATCAACCTGGAAATACACTATACTAAGTAGTAATGGAGACTCTCTCTTTTTTTTTTTTCTCTCTCTCTCCTCTCTCTTTCTTTTTTCTCTCTCTTTTCTCTCTCTTTCTCTCTTTCATCTCTCCTCTTTTCTCTCTGTCTCAGTCTGTCTGTCTCTGTCTTTCTTTTCTCTCTTTCTCTTTCCTCTCTCTCTTCTCTCCTCTCTCTCTTTCTCTCTCTCTGTCTCTGTCTCTGTCTCTCTGTCTCTCTCATTGTCTCTCTTTCACACACACACACACACACACACACACACACACACACACACACACACACACACACACACACACACTATTCATATCTTCCTCCAGGGATCCTAGGAGAAATGGAAGTAGAAGACCTGAAGTCCCATTACTCTTACAGTCTTTCTAAGTCCCGGTCTTTGTCTTTCTGTCCCGTTTAGCAACAACAATGTTCTTTCTTTGCCCTGCCCCTCTTCCAGCTCTCTTAATCGAAGTTATTTCCTCCTGTTCTTTATAAGAAATTTGTTTCCTCTTTATTTTTCTTCCCTGCTTCTCTCTTTACTCTTCCTCCTTTATCAGTGGTTATTCCCCTCCTCCCTCCTTCCTTCCCTTCCTCCCTCCCTCCCTCCCTTTCTTTCTTTCTTTTTTATTCTTTCCAAATATCTTTTCACTTCCTTTTCACCTTCACTTTCTCTTTCCTTTTTATCTATCTACAAGATTTTTCTTCCCAGAATTTGAGATCCTCTGGATAGTTAGAAAAATATGAACCATTTTTATTAGTAGATTTGGAAAGTCTAGATTCCCCTTTGGGAGAAGGAGAAGTTTTTAGAAAGGATAAGCACAGCAGAAATTGGGGAATGGGAATGGGGAAGGAGAGGAGGAAAAAATATTTTTTTTTCCAGACTTGTTCTGAGGCCCTGGATTTATATCAATGTATATTTCTAATCTTGGGGATGCATTGGGATAGGATTCTTTCCTTATCTAGCCTTCTACAGAAAAAATAACACTTTGGGGGTCTGCTGTTTACTTTAAATTTAAGCTTTGAAGTTATTTTTCAACTTTCCATTTCAGGAGGCGCCTAGGGAAGGATGCATGGAAGTCAGACCTCAGGACGCCCTTCTGGAAATGTTATGGGGAGATCTGGAGCCAGGAAAGCAGGGGCGACTCTTCCCCAGAGAGAATGATGGGTGGATAACCCAAATTGCCGAAGGTCTGTGTTCCTAACCTACAGAAGGGGAGGATATTGAGAGATAAATCCACCAAGGATCTCTCCAGAAAAGAGTCAATCCTGACTCCCTGGCTCCATCACGGAACCCTTGGGAACACTTCTGACGTGGATGTGTCTGTCCATGTCCCAGTCCATGATTTTACCCGACCTGGAAGAATTTTACAAATCCTCGTCCGAGAAGATGAGAACAACGTTAGACCTTCTTGGAGGCAGGGGATTGGTTCAGATGACCTCTTTCGAGGTTCTTTCCGTAGGGAATTGCAGGTGCTGGAAATGAGTGCAATGCAAGCTTATACTTCCATCCTTGCACTTAGTAGGCTTTTAATAAATGTTTGTCAAGTTCAATTAATGCCAAACTATAGGTGTCTTTGCCAGGCTAAGGCTGGGCCTGAAGGGATGATGGGGTGTACCGAGTCCAGAGTAAGGGTTGGGGAGGGGCTCGAGTCTGGACTGGGTTCCTACTGCCCCTCCCCCGAGACCCCAGCCTTCCCAGGACTCCAACCACTTAGTCCCTGCTCGGCCCGCCCCGCTCTCCACCAGCCCCATTACGCTGTATTTATGCTTCGCTTTATTGTTTTTTTTTTTTTTTTTTTTTTTTTTTTTTTTTTTTATCTTCCTATTATTGTCTCACTCTGGGGGAGGCAAAGGATATAATATATTCATCTTTATTATCCCAAATCTGTGTGAGGCATTTAATAAAACGCTGTTTCCGCACAGCCGGGGATATTAGCGATAGCCATTCCGGAACGACCGCGCCTAGGAACCACGAGGCAGACCAACCGACGGCTGCTGGCACGGTCCGGAGACGCCTCGAGACAGCCTCGCCAGGAGATCGAGGAGCTCCCTTCGCTGGCCTACGACTTTCTTCTAGTAGTCCGCTAGTCCCGGAGGACTGGGGACGGAGGAGCGAGATCCGGCAAGGGTCCCTAGCCTATCCTTACCCCACAGGATCTCCGAATTTGCCCGCCTGGTATACCTCTAGGCTCCATGCTGACCATGAGTTTCCCGGGGAGCCTAGAACTTCAAGCCCCAGAGCACAGAATCTTGGGGGCGGCTGGGGAGAGGGGCAAAAGTCTTACTGGCTAAAATGGGGTTCTTTCCCAGTATCGGCTCAGTGACTTAAGGTTCTGCTGCTTACCCAAAAGCCTTTTATCCCTACTCCCAAGTAAACGCAGTTGTTTTTTGTCTGTTTTTAGTTTTGGCTCCCAGGCATCCTAAAGGGTCTCAAGAACATTTGGGTTTGGGCTTGATCCTCACGTCAGAGCATCCTGCTCTTTCCTCACTTTTCCTTCAAGGCGTTAGCGGACTCGGGCCGATGCCAGCCCGAGAAACCTGCTTTGTTATTATCCCTTACATTGCAGAGCTAGCTCATCCCCTGTCTCACAGTCAGTCCTCTCCATTCATCTGTCAGTCATCCAGTCCAATCCTCTTACGAGCACCAACCACAGTACTTTATTTACATAAGCTCACCAAGGTTTAAGAACATGGATCTTTTTTATCCATCTAGGTCTTGTGAGTCCTCAGCATTCTCCTTTGAGGTTATAGACATGATACTTCAGGGAAAAACTGTATATAATTGCTTTATGGATCATAATTGTTTTTATGATAAAACAAATCCCAAGGAAGGGCAGATGTGACTTGCCCTTCTCAGTGATGTTCTTTCAATTAGAGACAGAAGACATCTATTAATTACCTACTATGTATAAACCAGAGGCAGCCAGGGGATAGAAGATAGAAGATTCATTTTGAAGCCAAGGTGGCCTTCCTCCTACAAAAATATACTAGCTATCTGCCTATAGGCAAGCCATTTAACCCTCAGGCAACCTTTTAAGAATATAAAGTCACAGATAAGTTGTAGATCTGCATCAGTGGAATGAGTTTACACGCTGGGAGTTCCCCCAAATTGGGGGGAAAAAAATCCCTATTCTGCCAAAGCAAAACGCCATATTTTGTAAAGTAGTGTGGAACAGATTTTTCTTTTTTCTTTTCTTTTCCTTCTTTCTTTCTTTCTTTCTTTCTTTCTTTCTTTCTTTCTTTCTTTTTTTTTTTTTTTTAAGAGTCCCCACCTCCAGTGGAGCTCGAGATCTAGCAGGGGAGGATAAAAAATTCAATTGGATTACATAGGTAAACAACGTTTAAATGATTATCTCTTGCTAGACATTGTGCTAAATTCTAGAGATAGAATTTAAAAGGCAAAAAAAAATCTCTATCTTTAAGGAACTTGCGTTCTAAATGGCTAGACAACTTGTATATAAGTAGAAATATACCGCTGGAAAAAATGTTAGAGAAGAAAACATTAGCAGCTGGGAGAATCAGGAAGGAAAGACTTTCCTGCAGAAATATGCAACAATTATACAGAAATAAGCTGCAGAATAGAATATGATAATAGTCTTACAAAGTCCTCTGAGAGTTGAGGAGAATAGATCATTTCTGACAGAAATGTATCAGGGCTTCATAAAGGAGATAGCATTTAAGATAGGTCTTTGAAGGATGGGTAAAAGAATCTAAAAGAAACAGAGATGAGGAAGGAAAGAGCATTCCAGGTACAGAGAAGCAAACTGTGACTAAAGGTATTGGGATGATGGAGAGGAAAATAGGACTTATAACATTATTAGTTAATAGTCCATTTCACCTGGAGGTTGCCTTGTTTGCCAATAAACTAATATGCTTAATCATTCCCTCCTCCCTCCAATTCATGTTAACACTGAAAGGAGGAAAAGCTGAATTCTCTTACATTCTAGATTAAAGGCTAAAGAAGAAGAGGAGATCAAGAGGGAATCTAATGGGGCACTGGAGAGGCATATGAAAGTAGGATAGGCTTTGAGACTTCAGCTCATTGGAATGCCTAAGGTTAAGAATAAATACTTGATAGGTTCAACATTCTCATAGTCTCTTCCTGTCCCTCCCAAGTAACCTCTTCCTTCCTCTCTTTTCTCACTTACCCCAATCTGAAGGAGTCTCTCATTTTAATACTAGAGTCATTCTCTGCATTAATTTTTTTTTCTCAGTGAGACTCAAGGAGTGATTGATAGCTTCACATGTATGAAAAGACTATTATCTAGAAGAAATAATCACCGTTCTATGTGGGTCTCCAGGGAAGCCTAGTGGATTTAAGTTACAGAGACATATTTCGATTTAGTATAAGGAAAAACTTCCTAAGAACCCCAAAATTACCCAACAATAGAAAGAACAAGCTTTCTGCCATTGGAATTATTCCATCTCAGGGAATACTACTTTATCAGAGATGTTGTAGGGGAAATATCCCTTCTAACTTGTTGTGTTCTGAGGACTATTCCAGTTTTGAAATTCTATCATTCTATATGACAAGGATCATCTCAGATACTATTAAATTTTTCATTCATTATATCATAGCAATTTGTGTCTATGTCTTGTGCCTCCTCTCAACTAGTCAAGGGTCATATTCATTTCTATTTCCTCCTCCTTACATAACACAGGGTACTCTAGGAAGTATTTAACACATTTGATGATTGACTGACAATTACATCTGTACTTGTCTAACTGTTCATCTGCCTCTCAGGATTTGATTGGAAGGGTTGCATGGGGAGTTAAATTGGCTCCAGGCAAGTTCTAGTGTTTAAACTTCCTAACCTAAAGCCCCAGGCTGACTAGTGCAAGCATTTAGTCCATCCCATTGTGGGAGAAACAAGGAAAACAGAGATTCAAACCTTGTCTTCCAGAGGCTTAATGGGAAGAAGAGATACTTTGAACAAATAGAGAACAATTATAAGTGCATGGTTCAGATTCTCAGTATTGTTGAAGCTCAGAAAAGTAGGATCTCATTATGGGTTTTGGAGTGTTCTAGGAAGGCTGAATAAGGAGAAAGAAATTGAGTTGTGCCCTTAATGATGACAGGTTTTGAAAAGACCTAGAGAGGAGAGCATTCACGTGAGAAGAAAAGATTGAGAAAAGTGACAGTTAACAGTCCTTTCTAACTCTAACCTATGTTCTATGTACTAAAGCTTGTGGAAGAAGTAGAAGTTATTTGGAAAAGATGACACAAAAGATTGGAATAACAGGAAGAGAAAAGTTGGGAGAGATGGACCAGATTGTGATGAGTCTTGAATGCCAGAATAATCTGACTGGAAAGTGGGACCCATCAAAGGAAAGACATTGCCCACTGGTCTGGGATGTTTCATCAGGATAACCCATTTACTGTCTGCCCCATGACTTTCCAATCAGAGTTACTGACCATAGCTATGTCCATACATGCCCAGCCCCTGTTGGAGCCAACAGTCCAGAGTATACAGAATATAGCCCAGACTAGGTTTTAGGTGTCCTCTTCTCCTCTTCCAAGGTTATACCTCCTAGATCCCAGTACGGGATCTGAGAGAGGTTGGCCCATCCAATTCCAATCTCTGGGCAGGAGTTGTAGAGCTCACCGGTGCCAGCTAAGCTAGCGTGTGGGCGTTCCTGCACCGGGCCTGTCACGGTGTGGGTTCCTGCCAAAGAGGGGGAGTGCTGTGTGCGTGGAGGGTGTCAGGGGTGGTATTGTCGGCGCACAAATGCTCAACTTTATGTACTTTTAACTAGAGGTGTAACAGATGGCCCTGTTTCAGTCCAAGCCAGGGAGAGTGGTGCCCATTCTGGCTGCAGCCAATCAATCCCGCCACTCTGGGGGGAGCTCCAAGCTGGGCTCCGAGGCCTGGAGCCAGCAATCGGGGAAGGCTGTCTGCTCAGAGTTGCCCGGGCGGCCGATGCCTTCGCCAGCCACAGATCCTCCTCAGGGCAGGCACAGTTGTAGAATACAGGCTGGGAGAGGGGACACCCATGGCTCATAATATCTTGCTCTGGGCCACTATTTGGGTCTGGAGGGTATAGTCTAGGGAAGTGGACCATCCATTTCAGACCCCAATTTGATCCACAAATATTGTGTACTGTCTTCCCCTCCAAACTGGGATACTGATATGATAAAGGGATCCTGTTCCTTGGGCTACAAGTTCAGAGAATTGGGAGCAGCGATTAAGCTCTAGTTTGCCCCCACTCCATTTTGCACTCACTTTTACTTTTTTATTCCCTTTCTCTCTCACTGAAAAACATGGGAAGCAAAGGAGTCAGAACCCTCATCTACAAGGTGCCTTTAAACACTAGGGACAGAGGGGTCAAGGAAACTGAGTAAAACAACTGTGGGGTTTTCCCCAACTGCCCAAACAAAGAATAAAACCACCTTGGAAAGTCATTTAGTCCAGGCACCATGTATGCTTAAGTAGCATACCCACTCTTGCTGGGACAGGTAGATCTTTTCTCAGGTTAGTTTTGCTTGAACCCTCTGTTTGGTTTGTTACATCTATGAGCCTGGCTAAAGGCAGAGGGATGGGTCCCACAGTCCCTGATCTCTGCCAAACTGTGTAAAAACAAACTACTTGTTCCTTCTCCCACTAAGTGTGCAATCACTTGTGCGTTGGGGGATGGGGGAGTTGGGAGAAAGAGACCATTAGAGGGTCACAAAGTTGGTAAGTGTGACAGGAATCAAACAAAGGTCCTTTTGACTTCAAGTTCAGCAATTCTTTACCATCCAATGAAGCTTTTCATAGTAGGAATTGGGTAAATGAATAGGAGAGGAGAGGAGAAAGGAGAGCAGGAGAAAGGGGAGGGGAGGAGAGAAGAGAAAAGAGAGGGAGAGAAGAAAGAGAGGAGGAATGGCAATGGAAAAAAAGAGGGGAAAGAAGAGGAAGAAAAGGGAGGAGAAAAAGGAAGAAAAGAAAAAAGACAATAGGAAGAGAAGAGAGTAAGGAGAAGGGAAGGATGGGAAAGGGGAAAGAAAAAAAAAGAGCAAAGGAGAAGAGGAGAAAGAAGAGAAGAAAGGAGGGGATGGAAAGGAAGAATTGAGGAGAGACAGAAAGGAAGGGAAGGAGATAAGAGAGAATAATGGGAGGGAGTTAGGGAAGAGAGAGGAGAAGATAAAAGAGAGGAGGGAAGAGGACAGCAATATAGTACAGTGGGAAGTTCAATGGCTCTGGTAGAGTCAGAAGACATGAATTCAAATCCCACATCTGATACTTACTGCCAGAGTAACATTGAGCAAGTCACTTAAGTTTCCTGGATTTCAGTTCCTCAGTTACAAAATCCTGGGGCAGGAGTCTGGACTGAATGGCATATGATCATATGTCATATATGATTCCTAAAGGTCATGGCAGGTGAAGGTGTAATGAGGAGGGTGTGCTCTCCCTTTTTATCTGGTATAGGACATTGCTGGTGCCAGGAAGAAGAAGGGCTAACTGGTGGGTGCCTCTCACCCTTCAGGGGATCTGTCTAGGGGGTCAGTGCTGGAGTAGACTTGTGCTGAGCCACCTTTAGCTTTGTTCCTAATTCCTCACCACTACCACCCTCACTGTGGGGGGAGGAGGTGCCTGAAAGGGGAGAGGGAGCCCCTTCTCTCCCAGTGAAAGCTGAGAGCCTGGAAGGGCAGATTTCTGAGCCAGCCTGCAGACATTGGGAGAAACGTAACCTCCTGGAGACGCATGCTCCAGTTCAAGCAGGAGGCATTAAGGATGAAATATCTCCCAAGCAACAATTCATCTCTAACTGGGAGGAGAGGGACTCGGTGACATTTAGCTGTGATCAGGGGCCGCACACGCCTGTCTCCAGAAGACTAACAGGAGCTCAGCCTGAATGTGTGCTAGTGTGACACCCTGTGTGTGTTTGTGAGTGTGTTTGTATCTCTGTGTGACTGGGGTGGGGGAGTTCATGGGCCTGCTGCCCTCCAGGGTGCCTCTGTCAGAATGTACGTTTTTCAGTCTCTGCCGAGTGGCTGTGTTATGCGTGTTAGTTTGTAAATCTGAGAGTATAAGCAATAAATAGTGTTTGAGACCAAGAGTGGATTATTTTGCAGCTGTGTAGATGAGAGAGTAGATCCGCAGGCTGAAAGCATTTACATTTGTAACTGCCCTACCCTTGGGTTCTTTAATTCTTAGTTAATAAAGGCTGGTAGACAGGTACGGAAAACCTGGGTTTAAATTCCAGTTCCAAGACTCATTTCTGGGTTTTTGGGGAACAGTTTTATTTGCAAAACAGTCAATAATACTATGTAGGACTTAAAATGCTATCGAAAAGGTGTGATAATAATAATAATAATGAAAAATAATAATAATGCCAATTTCCCAAGTCTTTAGGATGCCCTCACCTATCTCTCAGAATCCCTTGAATAAGTAGGAACTATTACCATCAGGTTAGGGAGCCGAGTGGCTGTTAGGTGTTCAGGGAAGCGGTGGGGATCAGGTAGGACCTGTGGGGTTGGTCTAAGTATATACAGGACTGGGTATTCTGGGTTTCAAGGATTTGAGGACTTAGGTAACCTCTTTCTGAATTATATCACCCTGAGGTAGGCTAAGCTGAGCCCAGGACAGTACTCAGTGAGTCATGGCCTTTATAACTGGGTCTGTGCTCTTAAAATTGGGGTGAGCCTAGGTTGCCCACAGGCTTTAAAGGCATTTAATAATATTCAGAAGAAATCTTTGTCCTGATTTCTAAGACCTCTGCACCACCCTTGGGCACTGCTAGGACAAGGACTTCCTATTTATCTCCAATGTAAGGAGATGGAGGGAAGGGAAAGGAAGAGGAAAGAGTTGAAAGGGAAATGGGAAAATATAAACAGAGGTAGAGAAAATAGGATCCTGAGTTGACTAGGCCTGAAGCCAGAGGGTAAAAATACCCAGAGAGAGAGAGGGTGCTGGGAATGGTGCCAGCCAAGACACCAAGCCAGGGAGGAACCCACAGCCAAGAGGCCCAGACCTCAGCCACACCCGGAACCTGATCTGTCCAGCTGTCTCCAAGGCCTTAATGCTTAAACCAAGCTCAGTAGGAGGTCCAGTGAGGTTCCTCAGCCAGGATGTCCCTGGAGTTGTCACAGCCTGCTTTCCTATTACCCTTAAATGTTGTGAAGCTCAGCTGGGAAAATGTGCTTGGAAACTCATGGGAACCCCAGTCATGCAGAAGGAGAAATGATGTGCCATGTGAACCAGGAACATGGGACTGGATTGATAGAATGCTGTGCATATGGGGGAACCAGATTGATACAAAAAGTGCAGAATATATAGAGTGGAAGATAGGGTGGTGGGAATACATGGCTAACATAGAAGGATAGTCAAGCTGACCTGTGTGTTAAGATCTTATTTTGAGGGAGAATTGGATACTGTATTCTCTCTGATGAGATTACCTGTCTTTTAGCTCCCCGTGCTGCTTTCCTGACCCTGAGAGGTCTTTCCTTCCCCATGTCCTAAGTCCTCTTTACCCCATAGGGACACTCATTCCCTTTGCCATGATACTCTCCCCTGTCCTCTTCCAGAACTCAAAAAGATAGATGGTCTTTCTATTTGTTCTGGAATCTGATCTCATGAGTAGGCATTCCGCTACCTCTTGCCCCTACCTCTCTTTGAAGTCTCTGAGTCTTCTCTATCAGGGAATTTCAAAGGCATAGATTTTGCTTCTAAGCAGAGATCAGGGTTCAGGTTGACTAGAGTGAGAAGAAGGGAGATTTCTGGTTGAACTGAGGTGAGTTATATATTGGAATGAGAGAGAATAAGATCTTGCTGGGTCCCAAGGAGTTTAGATCATACAGCTCCCTCTATAAAAAAGGTTGTTCTTTCTGTTTTATTTGTCTGTCTGCTTCCTTCCCCCACCACCACTTCTCTCTTTTTCCCTCTCTCCCTCCTTCCTCTCTCTCTCTCTCTCCCTCTCCCTCTCCCTCTCCCTCTCCCCACCCCCACACATTCTTAAGATACACAGTTCCAGAATTGACTGGAACCAATCACAGGGAATGCTGCTGTCAGGTGGATGGCGGTGTTCATCCATAACCCTCCTGGAATCTTGCCCATTGTCCCCCTGGGATGTGCCTGGCCACTTAGTTGACACTTGAAAGGCAGGGGAGAGAGGCAGATTGCTTTTTCTCCTTTTTTCCTCATCTTAGCCTTGTCAAACCTGTTCTCTAAAGTGGTAAGAAATCTGTATCCCAGGATCACGATGAGGAAGTCAGGATTTCCCTGATGGACTCTGCCCAGAGTGCATTGGGTTCTGAAATAGTTCCAATGGACAGAGATAGGGGAGAGAGATTTTCTCAATTTTTCATGAACTGGGCCCTAATTCTGACTGTTTTTGCACAGACCCATCCTTGTGAGGACTATAGGACCCTCAAATCTTCTATCCTGGGACAAGAAGGAAAGCAGCTTGAATGTGCTAGAAAGAGCACTGGTCTTGGTATGGGCAGATCTGGCTTTGAGTCCCAGTCTGAGTTTTTGGATGATTTGAGGCAAATCACTTTAGTTTGCCCCAAGGGGAATAATGCAATAATGCTTGTTCTGCCTATCAGCCTGCCCTACAGGGTTGTGTTTTATAAACTTCACAGTGTCATATTAATGTGAATGTTATTATGATTATAATTACTAGGGCAGTTTTGAAGTGAGCCAGTCCCATCCTCTCTTTCTCTCTTTCTCCCCATCTTTCTCTCTATCTCTGACTGTCTCTCTCTCTCTCTCTCTCTCTCTCTCTCTGTTTTTCTATCTCTCTCTGTCTCTTTCTCCCTCACTTTGTATCTTTCTGTCTCTATCTCTCTGTCGCTGTCTCTGTCTCTGTCTCTCTCTTTCTCTTTCTCCTCCTTTTTTTCTTCCCTATCCCCATCCCCAATCACTATTTCTAGATGCCTACAGTGCAGAGCCCCAGGAGTGAAATCACCTAAACTGGCTCCTCCTTGCAAATGGGAAACTAGACAATCAACATATTAAATGAAGCTTCTCTTCTCTATACAGAACTGAAGAATTAGAACCAGAGTATCAGATCTAGAAGGAGAGTTGGACTATCATTGGATCATAGCAGTCAAAAGGAACCTTAGAGATCATTAAATCCAACAACCTCATTTTACAAATGGGGAAACTGAAGTTCATTGAGGTGAAGAAACTTGTTCAATATCCAGTAGGTACTTCAAGCTCAAACTATTCAAAGCAGAATTCTTTATTTTTCTCCTCAAAGTCTTTAAATTTTCTGATTACTATCCAGGGTATCATCATCTTTCCCGTCACCAAGATCAACAATAATGATGTAATTCTCACTCACATCCATTCCTTTGTTAAAATTTTTTGGTTCCTAACTTCACAACATGTCTCACATATTTCCCCTTCTCTCTATTTACAGAGCCATCATACTAGTTCAGGTTCATTTTAATTTCATTTTTTCCATCAACAAATATTTATATTTAAAGTTCATGTTTATTTTCAGTTCCAAATTCTTCCCCTCTTTCCACTTCCTCTTACATCCATTAAAAAGCCAAGAAATACAATGCCCATTGTACATATCAAGTCATACAAAACATATTTCCTCATTAGCTATGTTCCAAGAAAAAAAGGCAAGAAAAATAAATTTTAAAAATCCTTTCTTCTTCATTCTAATTCTATCAGTTCTCTATCTGGAACTGTGTAGCATCATAAGACCTTTGAACTTGTGGTGGATAATTGAATTGATCTGAGTTCCCAAATTTTTCACAATTGATTATCTTTATAATATTATTGTTGCTATATATATTGATCTTCTGGTTCTGCTTATTTCATATCAGTTCAAATAAATCTTCCCAGATTTTTCTGAAACCATTCTTTTTAACATTTCTTATGGCAAAATAGTTTTGCATGACATTCACATACCATTCCTCAGTTAATGAGTATCCCCTCGATTTTCAATTTTTGCTACCACAAAAAAAAAAAAAACACTGCTATAAACATTTTTGAACTTATAGGGCCTTTTACTTTTTCTTTGCTCTTCTTGGAGTATACTTTGTATCAGCATTTCTGAGTCAAATTATAGGTATAGTTTTATAGCCCTTTGTGTAGATAGTTTCAAACCATATTCTAGAATGGTTGGACCAGTTCACAAGTCTACCAGTGGTGCATTCGTGTACCTATTTTCCTGCATCCTCTCCAGAATTTGCCTAATTTTTTACCTGGATGATTGCAATAGCCTCATAAATGTTTAACCCGCCTTTAGACTCTCCAATCCATCCTCACTCAGTTGCCAAAAGTAGTTTTCCTAAAGCATGGATCTAACTACGATAACTTCCTTCCATCCCCAACTCAAAGCCCTAGTAGGGCTAGGATCAAATTTAAATTTCTTTGTTTGTCATTTAAAGTTCTTCATTACCTGGAGCCTTCCAATTTTCTGATTTTATTATACTTTATTAGTGGGACATTGGTGGATGTTCAGGGAAGACTAGTAGCTCTGGCATGAGGGCTGTTGAACCTTTTCAGGGTTGCTTTCCAACTTTAGTGTTCACCTGGCTCACCCAATTCTCACCTGTGACTCCAAGATGTATGTGCAACAGCCACACCTCAGTAAACTGTTTCAGCAGATGGGCTGAGTTGGGGGTAACCTAGTAATCTCCAATCCAGCAATGAGTTAAAGAGGTGCCCACTCTAATCATGTGAAGATTTCCCCAGGTAAGTTGACCAGATAAGAACAATTTGTTCCAATAGCCATGGAATCAGCTGAAGCAGGTGCTATGGAGTCTTTAGAGCTTGGTTAAACATCAAACATGCCAATGGATCCAGAGCCATCACCAATCATCTTGACTTTTGTTTTGTCTTTGGACTCCAATGACTCTGGAAGGGAATGAGACTGAAAAATTTACAACTCTGCCTCACTTAAATCCATTTTATACATGAGTCAAGAGACATTATCCATACCACTTTACCATTTTTACTTATCTTGATGTCCTAAAGTGATAAGTAAGTGATGAAACAGCAGGTGTGAATACACTGGGAGCTGTAGTTACAGACCCGCAAAAAGCTGGCCCAGGCCATCTTTTTATTAGACTGAAATACCAATGAGATTTAATAGGCCCTGGGTGTCCGAGCAGTCTTTTTAAAGGTCCACATTGCCTATTTCCTGGAATGAGGAAGGGGAACACCGAGAAAACAGTGGTTGTCCCCTAACCAGCACCATGCCATCTATTTATAGATGGTTACAGCAAATGGAGAAATTTTGAATACTGTGGATAAGTTCACTTACCTTCTCACTATAGTTTCTAGGGATGTACACATAGATGATAAGGCTAGTTTGGTTGAGGAAAAGTATTAGACTATTTACCAAGCTGAAGGTCTACAAACCCATTGTGCTGACCTCATTATTGTGTGGCTATGAAAACTGGAGAGTTTACAAGTGCCATGCTAGGAAATGAATTTGTTTTCATTTGAATTCTTAGGAAAATTCTGAAGATCACTTGGCAAGATAAGATAGTAGACACTGATATCATTTTACAAACTAAAGTGTCAAGAAGCCAAATTTTGCTACACACAGGACTGCCCAGCATGATGTACCCAAATCAAAGAACAAAGTAGAATTGCAGTAGATCAAAAGAAACAGGAGATGCACAAGTTTAGAGACATCTCCACTCCAAATGTTCATACAGAATATTTGAGCCCAACTGGTGGTAGAGCCTTTCAAGCTCATTTTGGTCTGATCAGCAAGTCAGACAAACTGTACCTTGACCCCAACATAATGATCATTTGGGACTTCTTCAAGCACAGAGGACAACAAAAACCGCACCACCATTATCCACCATGGTACTCTACAGTTCAACTTCAATCACTAATCACTAATGTGCTGCTTTTGGCACATGATATTCCAGCTTTCATTTCTCTGTCTTTGAACTGGTTGTCCTCCTTACTTGGAATATTCACACTTTACATTAGTCTTTTGATTTATTTGATTCCTTCAATACTCAGATCAGATCCATTTTTTTTTTTTGCAGTAGTATCCCCAGATACTAATGTCTCCCCTACTTAGATTGTTTTCCATGTTTCCATGGTGCCTCTCCTATTAGAATGTGAATTCCTTTTGGATAAAGACTTTTTTCTTTTTCTGAGGCAAAGGGGTTAAGTGACTTGAGGATCACACAGCTAGGAAATGTTAAGTGTCTGAGATCAGATTTGAACTCAGATCTTCCTGACTTCAGAGCTGACGTTCTATCCACTGCACCATCTAGCTGCCCTAAAGACTATTTTTTAAACTTTTATTTGTATTACCGATGCTGTACACAATGCTTGGCATGGGAGAAGTGCCTAATAAATACTTCTTAATGGACTGATTGTTGAAGTCACACACTTAGTATGTGCCAAAACAAAAATTTAAGACCAAGTCCCCTGACTTCAAATCTGGCATTCTTTCAATGTCTTTCCCATTTTGGTCCAAATTCGACTGCACCTTCATTTGACTGGAGGAAAAAATTGAGGTGATTGATCAGTAATTTGTCCAAGGTCACATAGTTAATGGCAGAGCAAGTACTAGAACTCAGCTTTCCTGACTCCTGACCCAAAACATTTTTTCCCATGATACTCTGCTTCTTCACTCAAAACTGAGAGATAATAAAGGAAATGACAAAATCCTTGTCCTCAGGAAATTACTGACCTGATGGGGATCCATATTTTGGCACACACAGATGTACTAATGATAAAAGAATACATATACCAATTCCTGGCTTCCTTTTTCTGTCTCTAGTTCTGAAAATTGAGGGGGAGAGAGACGACAGATAGACAGGGAGGGAGAGACAGAGAGAGATATGTGTATATTGTCTCTTTGAGTCATATAAGCAAACCAAAGAATTAATATTTAGACTAAATTCAATTTAGATATTACCTTCTAAAAACAGCCTGTTCCTTTCCCAGATTATAAATTTACTGCTAGGAGTCATTTCATATGTAAAAGGTTATAGGAGTTAGTTGTGTATAATAGACCTATACAAAAAGCACCTTAGGGATCAAAAGATATAATGATAAAACAGTATTCTAAAGATTTATAAATTAAAGATGGCCATGGAGAAAGCCTATAAACTAAACCTACTTTGATTCTTCTCTTCACTTTTAGACAATTTGAAAAGATTGAAAAAAAAAAGATTGAGTTAATCAATGTTGAAGAGGTTCTAAGAAGACTGACACTTTGATTCTCTGTTGTTGGAGGTGCATAGTCTAGCCATTTTGGAGTTCAAATTAGAATTATACAAGTAAAATATACTTGACCCAATACTTTGATGTAGAAATAAGAATATTGGGCACATATCACAAGTTAAAAAATAAAATAAAATAAAAATAACAATAAAAGTATAATATATGCCAAAATATTCATTCATGTAACAAAGAACTAATACCCACCGATTGAATGTTGGAAGTTAGCAAAAAAACCACGGGTTTAAATATAATGAAATATTGTGTAATAAGAAATTTTAAATATGAAGAGTTTAGAGACATGTGGAAAGATTTGTATGAATGATACAGAGAGAAATAAGAAAAACCAGACAACACACAGAGGGAATGAACAGATCATAAAAAGAAAGTTGAATTCTGAATAACCGAAAAACCAAGGAAGGTACTGGAAAAGAGATAACAAAACATAATTCCTTACTACTGAGAGAGAAGTGGGAAATATGGAAACAAATAGGGTATATTTGTTAGAGGAGGTTTTTGTATTAAATTTTTTTCTTTATCATAAGGAAAGGTTCTATCTTTAAATGAGACTAGAAAATGACATTTTTGTGTGTGTGCCAAAAAAGTTCCTTCTTTTTTCTTTTCCTTTTTCTTTCCCCTTCCCTTATTTTGTCTTTTTTTTTTACTTCTCTATCTTCTCCTTCCTTTCTTTTTCCCTATCTTTTACTTGACCTTTTCCATTCTTTTCATTTCTAGGATCTACCTTATTTATGTAAATCACCTTAAATAGAGTCTGGACCAGTACCAGGGTGATGATGAGGAAGATTGGTGATGATCGTGATGGTGGTGATGAAAATACTGATTTAAAATTATTTTCTAATGTTTAAATTTTAAAATATGTTCAGAAGGAAAACATTTTATTCTATCATAAAAATACCAATAAGAAATGGAATTGGAAATGGAGGCACATAACTGTCATGGAAGATAACATGCAGAATTTATCTAAATAATGTTTTTCATGTTAATTAGCCATCTAGAAGGAAGGAGAATCTCAAGAAAAGTGAATCTCAGTATCCTGAGCTTCAGAGCAGGGAAGAAGGAATAATCCTTTCCTCATTGGATAGAAATCATCATAAGTATGTTCTGTTAGAAACTAGACAAGGATTTGGAGAACAATTATGATGTGATTGGGAGAGTGAGGAAGGGAAGGAAACCCTAGAAGTGAATAAGCATTTATATAGCACCTATTATGTGCCAGGCATAATAATAATAATAATAATAATAGGGGCAGCTAGGTGACATAGTGGATAGATTGTAAGACCTGCATTTAGGATAACTCATCTTCCTGAGTTCAAATTTGGGCTTACATATTTACTAGTTGTATGACCCTGGACAAGTCACTTAATCCTGTTTGCCTCAGTTTCCTCATCTGCAAAATGAACTGGAAAAGGAAATGTAGGGTCACAGTTGAAAATCACCAAACAACAAAAAGTGCCAGCCACTATGCTAAGAGCTTTACAAATATTATCTCATTTGGTGAATGAGATACGTTTGGATTTCAGCAATACATTTGATAGTCTTTCATGGCATCATTGCAAACAAGAGAGAGGTATAGACTTTATGTAGTAGTATGTTATATGATGAATAGCAGATTTAGCAATCAAAACTAAGCTGAGACTCAAATGTAGATGTGGATGTTCCTTTCAATTTTTCAGATTGAAACCCATACATACCTGTATTTCCTGTGTATTGCTTTTTCATATCCTACAATAAGTTCACTACTACCAATGGGTTCCACCCAATGTGCTAGGGAACTTTTTTGATTTTTCTTGACAATGTGCTAATAATATGAGTGGAGTACATGGGCTATCTATTAAATAGCCCCCATTCTCAGCTCAATCAGGACTCTAGAACTGGTGTTCTATCCATTGCACCATCTAGCTGCCCCCATTATCCCTCATTCTCAACACATAAGCAGTTCTTTTTTCAATCAAATTTTTCATTTAACAAGTTATTTCCAGATGGCAGGAAGTTATATACTACAATATTCTCCCTTTAGCTCTGTTGTGTTCAACATTATTGTTGATGACTTCATTAGAGATATAAGAAGCATGCTTATTATTTTTATGGATGACATAAAAATAGGAGGAAAGTCCAGTATATTATATAATACAATAATGATTCAAAAAGGCCTTTATTGAAATGATGGGCTGACCCAGCAAGAAGTAGAGAGAAAAAGAATAATATGAAGGAATCATTTTCCTATTGCTGAAAATGATCAAATATTCATGAGAAAACCACCTGTTAAGATTATAAAGCAGATTCTTGTCTTGGGTGAGAGATGGGAGTAGATGATTTCTAAGGTCCTTTCCTATGTTAAAATTCTATGAGTTTATGATTCTACTATATTTAGTGTCAGCTAGCTTTGAGATTTTAATTCAATTTGATCCACAAGGAAGGTGGGTCCAGAAAAAGGCCTTCTTCCATACAAACAAAAAGGTCCCCCGATAAAGATAAATAAAGATATGGCCATTTATCAAACACTTATAGAAGTCTTGGCTAGCAGTTGGTAAAAACATCATTCTTGAGGAGTGTAGAATAGTGGGATGGAGTACTCAAGCTTGAAGAAATGTTACAGAGAAGCTAATCTTTCATTCTGAAGATCTAGCATAATTAATAATTTTCTTAAGGTCACAGTTTAGAATTGGGACTAAAATTCAAGTCTCCCGATATGTAATTCTATTCTCTTTTTATTATAATTCTGCTACTCATATATTGTGCTTCCTCTCATCCTCTGGAAGATTATAACTTTGAGAATATGGAATCTTCTTAGAGTCAAAGAAAGGTAAATCTAACGTCAGTTAATTTGTGAACAATAACAATTAGTTATAGAACAAGTACTACATTGTACCAGATGCTTTATTTTCTTGAGATCTTGCCCCTTATAGTATCTTGCTATTCATCCCTTATAGTAATTAGTTTTAAAAATTAAGCTATTTTCCTTTTATTGTATCTATCTGATCTTCATTTTTTCATCTATATAATGAGGTAGTTGAACTAGAGAATATCTAAAATCTCATCCAGATCTGTATTTTTTATATAAGCATTTGGTAACAACTACCTGAATTTCAGTTGCAACATTTCCAGAAGATATAATCCACCTCTGATAGGTACATCATTCAAATGTAGCCTATTTCTATGGTCACAAATGCTAAAGTGATGGTGATAATAATGTTTTTCATGTTGGGATGAGAGTAATAACAATAATAGTTCACATTTACATATAACTTAATAGTTTATAAAGCCCGTTCCTCACAAGGAGCCTATAAAGTAATTAGTGCCAATATTTCAAGTTTTATTTCACAATTAAAGCAATTGCAGTATAGAGAAACCATGTAACTTAGCCATGGTCACACAGGTAGTATGTGGTAGAATTAAATACAAATATTTTGATTCCAAGTTTATTAGTTTTTCTTTTATGCCATACTTCCTTTCAGAAGGATCAGGTTAGTTAGGCTCAGATTTAAGGAAGCATCTAGGGAATTTGAGGTTTCAGGTGCCAAGAAAAAGGAAAGGAACATGAGTCCAGGAAGTCAAAGCAGAAGAGGGGGAAGGGTTTACTAGACCTCAGGGTTCAGGATACACAAAGGTCAGGCAGGAAAGGACATTTCACCAACAAACACTATGGTGACATAAGCCTTGAAACTTGCCCCCTGTGTTATTTCATATCTCTTGGTGGGCCATGCTAAACATATCATTTATGTAAGAAATATATCAACCCTCACCGAAACAGTAGTTTTGTGTCTATAAGTGTACTCTGATTAAAATTAGGGCAAGAATAGGAAAGTTGGAACTAAAGTTAACAGGCGAGTATAGTAGGAAAAATCTCAACTCTTAGTAACTAGTTATGTAACCATGGGCAAGACATCTTACCTCTCTGTGGTCTGGTTTCCTCATCTGTAAAATGATAGGGTAATACAAGATACTCTCTGAAGTCCTTTCTAGTTCTAATATTCTGATTCTGTGGCAATCATATTAATGATAGTGTTGATAATGATGTTTTTGGTATTCATAAAGTTTTTGAATAATAAAATCATGCAATATTAGAGATTAAATATCTTTTAATCAGGTCACTAAATTTGAAATTGAAGACACTAAAACTTAAAGATGAGAAGTAACTTGCCCACAAATCACAGGAAAACTTAGTAGAAGAACCAACATTAAAACTTAGGTCTCCTGATTCTAAGATAATTTTTTTTTTTTACTAGTGATCATGGTGATGACAGTCATTGTGATAGTGTTGGTCATGGTCATGGTGATAGTTATAATGATGGTGATTGTGGTGAGAATAATTGTGGTAGTACTGGTGATGGTTATTGTGATGATGTGGAATAATTATCCTTGGCGTGTTGGCAATCATGAGAATGATGATGGTGATAGTTATAGTCTTCATTGTGTTTGTGGAAGGATGATATTAATCAGGAATGATGGCATTCAGTTCAATGATGGCTGCAGTTTTGGTGATTGAAGTGATATTGATAATAATAATGATAATTATTGAAATCATTGCTGATAACAATAGTTATATGTTTTCTCCTTTAGGTACTATTTTCTTTGCTTACTTCCTTGTCAAAGGTGATCGGAGCATTTCTACTAAGTGTATGAGATGACTATAACAAACCTCCTCTTTAAACTCAAGAAAATGCAACCCAGAGCTGCATACCCAAGAAAGCTCCGGATATAGTGCCTCAACTATAATCCTTGTCTCTGTCTTTTTCCCCCTTTATTTTCTCTCTTTCCACCAGACTTTGCTTCTTCCTCTTTTATATCTCCTGTATTTTGCTCCCATTTTATCTCACTTTTTCTATCTGTCTCTCATGGAGCAATTTCCCTTTCCTAATTATTACAACCTAATTGAAAATCTTTCTACCTAGGTAACATTAGTGAGAGTCTGACTACCATATACCCTCTTGTGCAAAGTTGAAAGAGTCCCATCCTAAGGTACCCTCTTCAATTTGTTAGGTGCTTTTCCTAAAATTGTCAGGAATATATGTGTAGCTATGTGTAGCATGCTCTCTGGAAGACTTCCCTTGCCCTCCATTCTAGATTCACTTAAAGTAGTGATTGCTACTTCTTCTTTTTTGGAGTTTTCATGAATTCCCATATGTAAATCTTTTGGGGAATTCACATATGGGTTTATTGCTTGTCTATCACAAATACAGAGGATGGGGATTCATGTGACAAAAGGCGACTTGATGATACCTAAGCTCTGGAAATCATTTTTTTTCTTTCAAGCTAGCCTATGGAGTTTTCTTTAGGTGTAGCTCTCTGCTGGATGGGATATCTGCTGCTGAGCCAGTCCATTTAGCTATCATTCTCTTTCTGCTGCTGGTACTCTCTTCTCTCTTATTTCCTATCTCTTGGCTGAACCAGTTCTTACAGCCACTGCTACTGCCTTCTGTTACCAAATTCTCTTGCTAGTGGGACCCAGCTGAATCTCCCAACCGCACAAGGTCTGTGTCTGGACATGTCTACCTTAGAATATTCATTTGTTTGATATTTGGAAATAATAGCTAACATTTACATAGTACTTTAAGGTTGTATACATTATCTCATTTATTACTTACAAAAACTCTATTAATCCCATTTCTTAAATGAGAAAACTGAGATTGAGAGAATTTAAATAACTTGCTAGAGTCACACAACTAATGAGTATCAAGACAAGATTTCATTTCAGGTTTTCCTGAAGACTTTCCAGGTCTAGTGCTCTTAGTACTGGGCCACCAAATGGCTAGGAAAGGATCAATAAAAAAACACAGCTCATAGTAGCTGTTGATTGAGCAGGGAGATACCTGATGTCCACTCTTCACCAAACCAACAATTTATCTCATAAGCATCCCTTTGATTTTGTAAAAATGTGCCTATTGATCTTAGTTGTCCATGTGTCTCCAAGAGAGAATCAGTCTTGTTCTTCATCTTCAGTATACAAACTCAGTTTTAGTTCAAAAACTCCCAAATCATCAGCTGCTCATGCTTTAAGGACTGGCCCTCTTTTTCTGGTCTCCCCATGCTACATATGATTTGCCACATGGAATAATGACTAATGCCTTTAACTCAGTAGCCGTTGATGTGAGTTCTCACTGGAAATTGCTTTGACTACTACAACTCATGACCACTGATGCACCCAGTTCTAATTCTGAAGTAAAGTAGAAGGATCGTATATTCCCACATTTTCCTCCCATTCCTGGTCTTCTCATTCTTCACCTTGAGATCAGCTCCCCTTTTTCTAGGATCTGGTCTGCTAATTTTGTGACATCTTAAGAGGTGGTTATAAAACCCAGGAGTTGTAGCGAGGGTAGGAATAGAGCCAACATCTACAGGATTCCACATATTTGGATAAAAACAGAAAAACTCTGTTAAATGTCCTGTATCTCAGTCAGCAGCAGGTGCGGCCACAACCACAGCCACCACATTTACATTTAACAAGCTGGTCTGGGTTCTGGCTGACTTTCAACCTGAGGGAACTCCCCAGGACATTTCAAATTTCCATTTGCTCCAGGACCCAAAAAGAGAAAAATATTGCTTCAAGGCTTGAGGAAAGCCCAGCTGTGGTTGGAGAAGGCCCAATACTGGGGCAGGAGTCCCACCAACACTCAGCACTCCACTAATCCAGCCAATACAATCAGCTCATCACCATAGGGGTTACTGCAAAAGCCTAGTGAGAGCTTGGCCCAGGTTATCAAACGTGAATAATAACTGAAACAATAATTCACGTTTATCTAGTACTTTGGTGTTTATGGTGTGAATCAGCCACAGGATGAAAGGATATGGGGCTTAACACAAGGCTTTGGCACATAGTAGGTACTTAATAAATGTTTATTGGTTGATTGATATGAGTGTAATTCCCCCTACTCCTACTCTTACCCTCAATAGCAAAATTGTCACTGATAGTACCTCACTTTCTATTTTAATGTGAATAATGTGAGATACAAATCTGGTTTTGACCTGAGTTTGGGTGCTTCTTTTTAGTATCCTGTTGTTTCCTTTTAACTGGTTTTTCTTCCTCAATTTTCTCCCATTCTATTCTTCATTCCATCCTACTCCCAGATGACAAAATGGTTTTCCTAAAACACAGGTCTGATCATGATAGTTTACAACTCAGTCAATTCTAGTGACTTTCTATTATCTCAAGGATTAAATACAAACTTCTTTGTTTGGCATTTAAAGCTCCTCATAACTTGGCTTCAACCTTCCCAACTCCTTCCCGAACTCTATATTCTAGCCAAACTGGCCTTCTTATTGTAATTCGCTCTCTTCTTAGAATCCCTATTTTCCTTCAGACCTCAATTCAAACTTCTTTTTACATCAGTTACTACTTGATCCCTTAAGTTATTAGTAGCTTTCTCCCAAAATTATTTTGTATATTTATTTTGTATATATATATATATAATTATATATAACATCATGTATAATTATACATGTAAAATAAATCTATAAGTAAATATAAAATGAATACACACGTGTGTATGTATATAATTATGTAAGTATATACATAAAACATATATTCCTTGAGGACAAAAATTATTTCTTCTTTTCCTTTGTATCCATAGGATCTAGCACATAGGAGATATCTTTATGCCACATATTATAAGAGAGTCTTTATGCCACAGCCTTTGTCTACCCTCCAACAGGTCTACCCTTTCCTTGTGAAAAAGAAAAAAAAAAAGGAAAAAAGGAGACAATGCATTCAACATTCCATCCTAATAGTTCTCCACATTCTACTATATAATATCCATAGAATGTATGTTTTTAACTATATTTTCTCTAGGACCTTCCTTGGTTTTTCTATTACTCAGAGTTCAACTTCTTTGTAGAGATCTTCTCATCTATATTCTTGTAGTCATATATATTGTTATTTTGGTTCTGCTTATTTCATTCTGCACCATCTCGTATACATCTTATCACATTTCTCTGATTTCTTCCTATTTGTTATCCCTTATTAGGCAATTTCATTACATTCATATACCAAGATTTTTTTTAGCAATTCTTTTAATCAATAAGCCTATTGTTTCAAGTTCTTAGCTCTGGATATTTTGGCAAACATTAGACCTTTGTCTCTCTTTATACCAGTTTCTTTTAAAAGAATACTGTTGACCAGCTCAGAAAATCTCAATGTTGGCTTACACGTGATTTCTTAGGTCAAACTCTCTGGAGCATTTCTAATGTCACCTGAGCCAAAAGATTTCCCTTGTGTATATAGTTAAAGAAAAAAGAAATTATTCAAAGAGAGAGAGACAAGAAAGACAAAGAAAGGAAGAGATGGAAAGAGATGTTGTAAAGAGAGAGATTTCTGAAAAGAGTAGAAATGGAGAAGGAGGGAATGGAGGAAGAGAGAAAGAAAGATTGGTAGGGAGAAATTCTGTGTCCAAGGCTTTCGTTTGGTCAGAAAAGTGCATATAATTCCAACATTTTAGAAATTTATATCCACCACCTTCACTGCCTATACTACATAGAAACAGACATTTAATCGAGCCATGTCTCCATCCCCAAATTTGTACAATGTATTCATTTTTGCAACAAGCATTTAACCATTTAACAAGTGCCAAATCCTATGCTGGATATCATAGAAGAATATAAAAGAAATAAATTATGTCATTTCCAACCTTAATATATAGTCTATAGTTTATAGTCTGTAGTCTATCTAATCTTAGTTTATAGTCTAATTGGGGAGTCTCATCATACATATGTAAAGCTATTGGAGAATGATTATAAAGCAATATATGAAAAAGAAAACAAATTGGCATTAGGGAATACACGTATATTTAAAAAGTAGAGAGAATAGAGTGTCTATTTCTTGCTTTGTAAAATATTTATCTTCAGCATTGCTCTTAATGGTACTAAAAAGGTACTAAACAAAACCAAGATATTTTCCCTTTATGTGATCCTTGATAGGTTCGGTTTTAGTTGGGAATCTATTTAGAGTTGAGATTCATTTGGAAATTTATATTAGAAATAGGGTTTAATCTAGTATTTTGATCAGAAGTGTGTGTATGTAGTCAGGATACAAGATTAAGGACTTGGACAAATTTGGGTTTGTGGTTGTGTTAAGAGATCATAGAAGTGAGGGTTGGTTTGTTCAATTAGAGGTTTTTAGAAGGAGTGAGTCTAGCAGTTTTGGACTAAATCACCAGGCCTTCCTGACTGTGCCTCAGAGGATTTGTGCCTCAGGGACTAATGCTTCCTTTCTAGCATTCTCAATGCCTCCTACTTTTGTCAAGGTGCTGGACTGAGCAATAAGCCAAGGACAGTTTGGACTAGTTGGAGTAGAGGTGAGAAACAGACAAGAGGGGCGGCCACTTGGATTTAGAGAATGGAGAAATGTGGGTCCAGCATGGAAGTGTGGTCCCCAAAGGCAATCCTTTTGTCCTCTGCTATATCTTCATGTGAGAGCTATATCTGATTATAGGATCATAAATTTAGAAATTCAGGAAGGGACTTAGAGGCTATTTAATCTTTATTTTACAGGTGAGGAAACTGAGTGTCTGAAGCTATTAAGTGACTTGCCTAGGATAACATAGGCAGGAAGTGGTAGAGGTTAGATTTTAGTTCAGGTCCTCCTGACTTCTATCATGTTTCTCTTCTACTGATCTGTTCTTTAGAAAGAAATAGGGATTCCTTAATTGACACCCCCAATGCTATTATGATCTCCCTTCCACAAGGTGGCTTGAGTATAGTTCTGCATACCAGATAGGGTGGCCCATAATGGAGTGGATAACATTGCCTAAACCTCTCCATCCTATTCTCCTCTCTCCCCTCTTTCCCCCCCCCCAATTGAGACTCCATATGTCTTAGTGTCAAGCAGGCTTTATTTCCTCACGTTTTGGGGCTGGAATCTCCCCGTCCTGGATTACTTCCTCTCCTGATTTTCAAGCTGGTCTCACCCTTCCCTGCAGGGGCCTGGCTCCCCTGGCTACAGCTCACAAAACCATCAAATAGCAAGAAATCCAATGCGGCCCCAGAGGGCCTGGCTGTATCCGTAATGGGAGCAGGGTGTTTGAGGTCGCCTAGTCCTCTATTAAAGCCCTGGAGAGGAGGGGGGGTTGGGCCTAGGGCTATAGCCTCTGGGCTATGGCTTCAAAGGTCAGGAATAGGGGCTCCTAGTACCCCCCCCAGCCCAGCCAGGCCATCAGGAAGTGTCTTCAGTGATGGATTAGGTGTATAGGAGCCATGGCGAACTCACGGACAAGAGACCTTCTCCCTTTTCATGGGGATTGGATTTCACGATTTCGGAGAGAGGAGGGAAGGGAAATAATTAGTAATTTGTGATTAAGTCTTTTCATGGCTATTTTGTTTCTTTGTTCTGTGATGCCGCCCGGAGCCATTTAAAAAATGACTTAATGACAAAAAGACATAATTGCTCTTTGTAACTAATGACTGTGTCAGAACTTGGAAATCACCAAAGCTTTAGAAAGTGGAAACTGAGACTGGAGTGAGGAAGGGAGAGAAAAGGAGAAGGGGGTGGGGTGGAGGAGCATGATCTCTGAGGAATAAGGATTTGGGTCCTATACTAGTGGACAGTGGTCCATGTGCAGAACAATGAGGGCCCAGTGACCCCTCCCTGGAGGCAGGTATCCTTTATTTGATTCTGGATTCCAACTGCAGCCCACCCCTCTCCCCTCTCCCCCCCAAGTTCTGGTACCAATTTAGGAAATCCAAACTAATTTTGCCCTCCCTAGAGAATTAGCAGAAGGAATGGAGATGCTAGAGTAGATATTTCTAATCCTGCCATGGAAAGACTATGCCCCATTTGTGCCCCTCTCTACCATCGAAGTCAGCGATTGGGTCCATAAATAAAAGTTAAGGCAGATCTCTTGCTCCTATTTAAATCCTACCCATTCTTTGGGGCCCTAATCCAAGTTCTATTTCTTTCAAGAAGATTTTCTAAATCAAACTGGGATTAGTTCTAAGAGTCATAGAATGTCAGAACTAGAA
The DNA here is from genome assembly GCF_048593235.1 of Sminthopsis crassicaudata. Taxonomy (NCBI): domain Eukaryota; kingdom Metazoa; phylum Chordata; class Mammalia; order Dasyuromorphia; family Dasyuridae; genus Sminthopsis; species Sminthopsis crassicaudata. The sequence goes on from NC_133618.1 coordinate 576,761,860, forward strand.
CCTAATCTTGCCCAGTCCCTTCATTTTACAAATGAGAAAAATGAGTCTCAAAGGAAAAAAAATGACTTTTCTTAAATCAACTGACACTAGAACCTAGGTTGTCTAGTTCACAGTCTAGTACTTTAATACTATATTGTACCATATAATGAAGACTTGATTATATTATGTCATAATAAATTCTTTAGTTGGTCTTATCTCCGTAGGTAGACTCAAATTTCCTTGAACACAGGCACCATAGGTCTTCCTCTTATCTCTTTTTTAAATATATGTGGGTTAATTTTAAAATTCAATTTTATTTTATTTTTCTCTCCTTTTCTCTCCCCTTACAAAATGAAAAAAAAATCAATTACAAATACATATAATCAAATATAGATAAAATTTTATATTGGCCATATTAAAAAACAAAAGCTAATAAACCTCAATCTAAGTACCTCATCTTTTACTCTGGAAATTAGTGGCATATTTCATCACTAATCTCTGCAATTTTAGTTAGTTATTGTGTTAATTAGAGTTCCTAGGTCTTTCAAAGTTGTTTTACATTACTGTTTCTATTATAGAAAAATGCTTCTGCTCACTTAACTTTGAATCAGTTCATACAAGTCTTCCTAGGTTTTTTCTGAATTCATCATTTTTTATAGCACAATGGTATTACTTCACATTCACATACCATAACTTGTTCAGTCATTTTCCAACTGATGGGAATCCTCGGTTTTCAATTTTTTACTACCACAAAAGGAGATACTTTCTCTCTCTCTCTCTCTCTCTCTGTCTCTCTCTCTCCTTCTCTCTCTCTCTGTCTCTCTCTCTCCTTCTCTCTCTCTCTCTTTTCTGTCTGTATATATTAATTTTTCCTCTTTTTTGCTCTCTTTGGAGTATAGACCTAGTATGACTGTTACTGGGTCAAAAGCTACACATAGCTTAATAGATTTTTGGGCATAGTTCCAAATGATTTTCCAGAATGGCTATACCAGTTCACAGTTTCACCAACAGTGATTTAATGTATCTGTTTTCCCACAGTCCCTTCAGCATCTGTCATTTTCTTTTCTTGTCATCTTTGCCAATCTGATGGGTATAAGGTGGTATCCCTAAGTTACTTAAATTTGTATTTCTTTAACTATTAGAGATTTAGAGCATTTTTAAATATGGTTATAGGTGTTCTTTTTCTCTTGTCTCCCTACCTTATATACATACCCTGCTGGGTTTACCAAAGGTTTAGTAAAAAACTTAAAGATTAATTAATCTACTTAGACAAGCAGTCCAGTTGGAATAGCTTTTAATAAATGATAATTTATTTCCCAGTTATGTAAGTAGGTATTAGATGGGAGAAACTGGAAAGAATGGGGGTGAGAAGGCAGAAGAGAAAAGGGCATTGATTGGCTGGAGAAACGGGAATAGTGGTACCTTTAGAGATCTGGCTTTTGTTTAGAGGATCAAATATTGTAAAAAGAATCAGGGGAAGGGGGGTCACCTTCCTCCAGAGTTTATATCTACCTGGCTGAGAACGATAGTTATTATAGGAAATGGAATATATATATATATATGTTTTGAGAATGGATGGGTGGGGCCAGAGAAGAACAATAGTATCTAAAGAAATTCCCTAGCCCATCATTCCCTGAAGGATGGGCCCCAAAAAGGGAATTGCTCACACAGCAGTTTTGGTCCCCAGTTCCCCTCCTCAGCTGCTTTCCAACTCTCAATCCAATATGTCCCCTGGGTGGGTGGGGGGCATGTTGGGGAGGAAAAAAAACACATTACTTGTGCGTCCTATTTGGTTTTCCTTTGGTTATTGTTTAAAATGCAGAGATTATGAGGTCAAACTCTCCCAGCCAATATTTTTCTAATGAAAAATGTAGTAAGGCACGACTGGGTAATCTAATCTATAAGTTAAGCGTTCCACACAGCAGCGATTTTTGCCGACAGAACTTCAATAAATCTTGTTTTGAGAAAAATGATATGAGGCTGATGTTCTATTTTTGTCAATTTGAATGGACTTCCCTGCCCCCCAGCCCCCAGCAACGCTGCACTGCACCCAGCCAGGCTCTGCTCCTCCTATAACCTCCCCACTTTGCTGAACCCTCCCCCTCCCCCTGAGAATGCTGACCTGGCAGAGGGTGAGGTGGGGGGGAATGACAACTGGTTCAAATTCAGGATTGGGCTTGAGGTTCCAAGCTTCTGTAACTTGGAAGAGCTCCTATCCCAAAATGCCACTTCTGCATTCCCATTTATAATACCATTACCTTCCCATGATGGTTTAAGATGTGTAGAGATCCTTAAAAGGCTACAAGTTGGAAAGAATAAAGAAGGTTCCTGTCCTGATTATAAAGGAAGTGAAACTTCAAGAGACTATCAGAGTCTAATCTTATCTTCAAATTATGTCAAGCTGGATTCAGTAATATAGTAGGAAATTATTTAGGCTCTGAGAAAGTTACAGTAAAACTTTGCTCTCTAAGTGAATCCATATCTAAGTATATCCCTATTTTGGAGGTTGTGTCAGCAATCATAGTATAAAGGGTTTTTGATAATATTTTATTTTCCCATAAATATTTATTTTGTAAGGAAACCATAATTCTGGAACAAGAGAAAAAAACCATCAGTCAGTTAGATAACAAGCACCTATCACAAGTCAGGCATTGTGCTAAATGATGGAGATACAAAGAAAAGCAAAAATTGTCCCTACGCTCAAGAAGCTCACATTTGGAAGGGAGAGACAACATGTAAACAACCACATACAAACAAGATACATGCAGAATAGATTGAGGGTCATCTCAGAAGTGAAAGTGCCAGCCATAGCTGAGACTAGAAAAGGCCTCCTACAGAGGTAAAATTTAAGATGAATCTTAAAGGAAGTTAGGGAAGCTGGGAGGTGAAGAAGAGAATTTTTTCATATAAATAAAAACCTTTTATTTGTCTATCCATGAGAAGGGTAAGGAATGTTGGAAGTGATAAAGAAGCATGGTATAGTGAAAAGAGCTCTGGATGTTACATCCAAAACCTGATTTCAAATCTTAACTCTGTTACTTAATATCACTACAATTCTCTGGGACTTAATTCACCTGTAGTTTGAAGGGGGATTGGACTAGATCTTGACTAAAGTTTCTTCACTTTAAGTTGTTTGATACTCTAAGTAAAAGGGAGACCATTTTAGAGAAGCTGAGAAAAAATTATGTCAGTGAACACTTTGTTGATATAGAATGAAGAAGAGGTTCTGGTAGCAAAAAAGTCACAATCAGTGAAGGGAGTTGGTCCAAACAGAAAGAAAAGACCCAGAAAAAGACCTACGTTCAGAGGTAGGAAGGAGGCTAATATTTCTATCAAGAATTTCAGAAGAGTTCTTGAATTACAGTTTGACTTAAATATAATGATTCCTGAGGAATCCAGAAAGAAAGGACTTTACTTCTTTTTTTTTTTTTTTTGGTTATTTTTTTATTATTTTTTACTTTTATAATTATATAATATAATTATATAAGTAATAAATATAATTATAATTTGACAATATATATGCATGAGTAATTTTTTTTATAACATTATCCCTTGTATTCATTTTTCCAAATTTTCCCCTCCCTCCCTCTACTCCCTCCCCTAGATGACAGGCAATCCCATACATGTTAAATGTGTTACAGTATAACCTAGATATAATATATGTGTGTAAATCCAATTTTCTTGTTGCACATTAAGTATTAGATTCTGAAGGTCTAAGTAACCTGGGTAGATAGACAGTAATGCAAACAATTTACATTCACTTCCCAGTGTTCCTTCTCTGGGTGTAGTTGTTTCTGTCCATCATTGATCAACTGGAAGTGAGATGGATCTTCTTTATGTTGAAGATATCCACTTCCATCAGAATATATTTTCATATAGTATTGTTGTTGAAGTGTATAGTGATGTTCTGTTCATTTCACTCAGCATCAGTTCATGTAAGTCTCTCCAAACCTCTCTGTATTCATCCTGCTGGTCATTTCTTACAGAGCGATAATATTAGGAATTTGTTTTCATTGTGGGTCTGTGCAGAGTAGGTAGGCAAGGATGACAATTTCTCCTAATTCATATCCTCTTTCAATATAGCTACTGAGGTCCCACTGGGCACTACTGTTCAGTTTATGACATCTGTATAATGTCTGGTTGTAGATGGATTTGATAGTATGGTATAATGAAAAAAAGTTCTATATCTAGAGTCAGAGGACCTAGGTTTGAATTCTACCTGAATTATTTACAAGCTCTGTGACTTTATTTGATTTCTATTTGCCTCAGTTTCTACATTTCAAAAATTAGGTGGTTGGACTAGATCATCTGCCCTCTGAAGTCCTTTCTAGTTAGTTATACATTTGTGATCCAACGTTCCTAATGGAAAACCATGGGTAAAGGCAGTGGTCAATATACAGGGCAGGAGAATTGTTCCAGACTCAATTTAATAGTCCCTTCAGAGAAGCAGAAGGACTAGCTTCTAGATAATGTGTGATTCCCATATGTGATCAATATGCTAGAAATATGTCATGGCTAACTCCACTGTTCTTCCCCACCCCTTCCATCTCCCCACTAGGCAAAATTTCCTTTACTTCTGGCATAGGGCTCAGGAGTTACACCATAGCCTTTCCTCTTTATAGCCTCCTCAGTAGTGACTCTCTCTATCAGCAAGACTCACTCCATCAGCTGGTTAGAATGAGAAAACTCTTTTACTGCAGTATGAGTCTCAGGGCAGAAACTATACTGAGGAAGGTAAATTGTAGGTCTGTAGTTTCATCACTCAAATCAGTTTGACATAGTTTAGAGGCAGGATCAGGCTCAGATAGATTCTTCTAGTTTTCCTTTTTTTCCTTTTGCTTCTACTGCAACCTAAAGCAGAGTTTCTCTCTGTGTGTCTGTCTCTCTGTCTGTCTCTATGATTCTTTGATTCTCTATCGCTGTCTTATTATCACTATCTCTGTCTGTCTTTCTCTCTATGTCTCTGTCTTTTAGTCACTGTCTTTCTATCAGTCCATCTCTATCTCTGGTTTTCTCTTATGTAATCTTGAAGAAGTAAAGTCCTACATGAACTGATGCTGAGTGAAATGAACAGAACCAGAAGATCGCTGTACACTTCAATGCTACATGAAGAGGTATTCTGATGGAAGTGAATATCTTCAACATAGAGAAGATCCAACTCACTTCCAGGTGATCAGTGATGGACAGAAACAACTACACCCAGAGAAGGAACACTGGAAAGTGAATGTAAATTGTTAGCACTACTGTCTATGTACCCAGGTTACTTATACCTTCAGAATCTAATACTTAATGTGCAACAAGAAAATTGGATTTACACACATATATTATATCTAGGTTATACTGTAACACATGTAAAATGTATGAGATTGCCTGTCATCTAGGGGAGGGAGTAGAGGGAGGGAGGGAGGGGAAATTTTGGAAAAATGAATACAAGGGATAATGTTATAAAAAATTACTCATGCATATATACTGTCAAAAAATTTACAATTATAAAATTAAAAAAAAAAAAGAATTCTGGAACCTTTATCCTACTCCCCAGAAGAAAATACTGGGATTCCAATAGCAAGACTGGACCCAAGAAGCTGAGTGTTTGTGCTTAGAGAAAAGTGAGGAGAAATCATAAAATCCCCCCAAAAGGAAAAAGAAATATATAAAAATATTTATTACAGTACTTTTTGTGGCAAAGAATTGGAACCTGAGGGGATAGATGCCTATATACTGGGGAATGGCTGAACAAGTTATGATCTATGAATATGATAAAGAATACTAGTGAACTATAAGAAATGGTGATAGGGAAGTTTTCAGAAGAAACCTAGGGAGACTTATATGATCTGATACAAAGCCAAATGTGCAGAACCAGAACAACAGTCTATATAGTAACAAGGAATATTATAAAGACAACAATTTAAAAATATTTAGAAAATCTTATCAGCATAATGACTAACCATGATGATTAACTATTTTATTTTATTTTATTTTTTTGGACAGCAAAAGAAAATTTATTATTTTTTAATATATAATAGTTTTTATTTACCAGATATTTGCATGGGTAATTTTACAACATTGACACTTGCCAAACCATTTGCTCCAATTTTTCCCCTCCTTCCCCCCCCCCAACAGATGGCAGGTCGACCAATACATGTTAAATATGTTAGAGTATAAATTAAATACAATATATGTATACATGACCAAAAGTTGTTTTGCTGAACAAAAAGAATTGGTCTTTGAAATAGTGTACAGTTAGACTGTGAAGGAAATCCAAAATGCAGGCAGACAAAATTAGAGGGATTGGGAATTCTATGTAGTGGTTCATAGTCATCTCCCAGAGTTCTTTCGCTGGGTGTAGCTGGTTCAGTTCATTACTGCTCTATTGGAACTGATTTGGTTCATCTCATTGTTGGAGAGGGCCTCGTCCATCAGAATTGATCATCACACAGTATTGTTGTTGAAATATATAATGATATTAACAATTTTATGATGAAACATGCTTTCCACTTCCCTAGAGAAAGCTGATAGACTCACAAACTGAAGCATATTTTCTTTTCTCTTCTCTCTCTCTCTCTCTCTCTGTCTCTCTGTCTCTCTGTCTCTGTCTCTCTCTCACTCTCTCTCTCTGTCTCTCTCTCTCTCTCTCTCTCTCTCTCTCACTCTCTGTCTCTGTCTCTGTCTCTCTCTCTCTCTCTCTCTCTCTCTCTCTCTCTCTCTCTCTCTCTCTCTCTCTCTCTCTCTCTCTCTCTCTGTTCCTAGCTAATTGTTTTGCTTGACAATAAGGTTTGCAATGGGTTTTATTTTTCTTGCCTTTACAATGGGTAAGGGAGAGGAAAATAGGAGGGCGAGAATTCAGAACTGAAAATAAAATTGAATTGAATTTTAAAAACAAACAAGTTAGGGGAGAAAAAAGGCCATACATGGAAATGTCAATGAATGGGGAGTAGAGTGGAAGTAGTCTTAATCTGAGATTTGGTCCTGGGATGAGAGCAGGGATAAGGAAGGTAACTCAATGAAAGACAAACAGGCAGCTGGAATGAGTCCCAACATGTTTCCATTGGCAAGATCTAGGTCACTGGGACAAGGAGAGGGAAAGGCCATTGTCAACAGACTAAAACTTTTTTTTTTATTTTTATTTTATTTTATAATTATAACATTTTTTTGACAGTACATATGCATGGGTAATTTTTTACAACATTATCCCTTGCACTTACTTCTATTCAGATTTTTTCCCTTCCTCCCCCAACCCCCTCCCCCAGATGGCAAGCAGTCTTATATATGTTAAATATATTACAGTATATTCTAGATACAATATATGTGTGTAGAACCGAATTTTTTGTTGCACAGGAAGAATTGGATTCAGAAGGTAAAAATAACAGTTTACATTCATTTCCCAGTGTTCCTTTTCTGGATGTAGCTGGTTCTGTCCATCATTAATCAATTGGAATTGGATTAGCTCTTCTCTATGTTGAAGAAATCCACTTCCATCAGCATACATCCTCGTACAGTATCATTGTTGAAGTGTATAATGATCTTCTGGTTCTGCTCGTTTCACTCAGCATCAGTTGATGTAAGTCTCTCCAAGCCTCTCTGTATTTCTCCTGTCAACAGACTAAAACTAAAGAGAAAAGGATCTAGGGAGGAGAGCCAGGATGTGTCTACACTTTCTATCATCTTCCTAGAGTTTCCCCAGGCCTCTGAGAAAATTAGTTGGGGGAAAGGAGTAACAGTTAAATACATCTTGAAAAAGAATGAAATAGAATGTAATACAAATTAGAAAACCCATTGTTAAAAGGACATTTTTGATACAGATGCAAACCTCACCCTTAAGTTGGGATAAGAATCTCCATGATAAAATGTAAGAAGTGCTAGATGCTATGGTTCAGTCCTTCAATTTCCACCCAGGAGTCATCTCCCTATCCTCCCATCTCCCACAGGTCTTCTGGGATAAAGAGAAGGCACAGGTCTCTCTGGGGAGGAAAAACTAAAATCAACCAATGAATTAGTACTGAATTTTGGAAAGTGTTATAATTAGAAATTTTTGTGCCCGAGGAAAGGAGGAGAGGAAGAGGAAGAGTTAACCTGAAGTGGGACAATTTCTTCATTTTGGCATCCTGGGGCAAAGTCCCAAGTTGACATGGTTGTGGCTCTGATTTTATAATATTATTAACATAATATTATATAATTATTATATTATAACATAATATCTAATATAATATAAAGAAGATTATATAACCTATAATCTATTAATTTAGGAGATTGGAGGAGCAAGAAACTAATGGAGTCCAAAAGAGTCAGAGGACTCTTATAGAAAGGGAACTTGGGTTGGACTTTGAAGCAGCAAGTGTTTAGGCTAACATTGAAAAGGGAAACAGGAATATTCTTCATTTCAATGAAAAGAACAGAAGTTTAATGGGTAGGGCATGGTATAGTGACAAAACTTTGTATTTCTTTGGACTTTTACATACTTTCTATGATCATCAATCAACACAAGAATGAAAAGGATTTATTAATTGACTTGTTCTGCTTCTGGCTAAGGGTTTGACCCTGGTCACTGACTTAACTACCACAGGAGCTCTAGTTTATATGGCTTGAGCTAATAGAATCATGTACTTTCTCCAGAATCTCTCCTGATAACAGGACCTGGAGAATGAAGGAAGGATTGTGTCTTGGCACTACATCTTGTCGGGGGACATCAGGAGCACCATAGTATCAATGGGCAGAAGATCTGGGTTCAAATTCCAACTCAGACACTTGTTAACTCTGTGATGATAGGCAAACGACTTAACCTCTCTTAGTTTCAATTTTCTCATCTATAAAATGAGGGAATTGAACTCAATAACTTCTAAGATCTCTTCCAAATCTAAAACTCTGTCTCTATGATTTTTGAAGACCCTAAGTTAGTATTTTCTCTCAAATTCTTTTTCTGTCACTGCTCAATGGTATTGTACCCAGTTCCTTTTTTCCCCCATTTTTTTCCCTTTTGATGAGGCAATAAGGGTAAGTAACTTGTCCAGGATTACACAGCTAGTGTCAAGTGTCTGAAGTCAAATTTAAACTCAGGTCTTCCTGACTCCAGGGTAAGTGCTCTATTCACTGGACCATCTAGCTGCCTCTGGTTTTCATTCATTTTCAAATGAAATATCATTGACATAAGCTTCGCCAAAAGCTTTTCTTCCTTTTTAAAGTAGTATTTTATTTTTTTCTAATTACATATTAACATAATTTTTAACATTCATTTTTGCAAGATTTTGAGTTCCAATTTTTTTTTCTCTCTCTCTTTCCATCCCTTCCCCTCTTCCTAAATGGTAGGCAATGTGATATAGGTTGTGCATGTGCCACCATGTAAAACATATTTCCTTAATAATCACAGTTCTAAAAAAAATTCAAAAGGAAAACACACACACAAAAATATAAAGTAAATGAAAAAAAATTATGCTTTGATCTGTATTCATGTCCATCAGTTCTTTATCTGAATGTGGATAGTTTTTTCCTTCTTGAGTTCTTTGTCTTTGTCCTGCCTATTTATATCCTTTGACCCTTTATCAATTGGGAATGCCTTGTATTCTTATAAATTTGACTTAATTCTTTATATATTTGAAAAATTAAGTCTTTATCAGAGACACTTGCTATTAAGATCATTTCCCAGCTTTCTGATTTCCTTTTAATTTTGACTGCATTGATTTTGGTATGTGCAAAAGTTTTTTAATTTAATGTAATCAAAATTATCTATTTTATATTTTGTAATGCTCTCTTGTTTAGTTATTAGCCTAAAAGCCACTCCTTTAAGACTTTGGGTGTCTATGGTACCTTTTAATAAGATGTAGTTTCCTTATCTCTTTAATTAGGTATATTGTTGTTTTTGCTTTATCTAAAACAAGGATTGCTACCCTTGTCTCTCTCTCTCTCTCTCTCTCTCTCTCTCTCTCTCTCTCTCTCTCTCTCTCTCTCTCTCTCTCTTTTTTTATACTTTAGCTAAGTAGCCCCTTATCTTTATACTCTGTGTGTGTTTCTCTACTTTAGGTGCATTTCTTGTAAATGGTAGGATTCTGGTTTTTTATCCATTCTGTGTATCAGCTTCCATTTTGAAAGTCATCCTATTCACATTTCTAAGTCATGATCACTAATTATGTTTGTCCCTCCATCCTATTTTTCCTTCCATTTGTCTTCACTCTCCTTTCACCAGTTTCCTCCTTTATAAAGTTCTACTTATCTCAACTGCCTCTCTTATTGTGCCCTCTCTTCTGTCAGTTCCCCCCATCCCTCAACCCCTTTGCTTAATCATCTCCCCTCCTACTTTCCTGTTGGGATAAGATAAATTTCCATATTCAACTGATTATATATATATATATATATATATATATATATATATATATATATATATATATTATTTATTTATCAAATCGATACTGATGAAAGTAAGGTTTAACTGATGACCATTGCCCACCCTCTCATTTTTTCCTCCACTGTAATAGATTTTTCTGCACTTCTTTATGAGAAATAATTTAACTCATTCTCCCTTTCCCTTCATTCTGCATCCAGTATACTCTTCTTTCTTGTCCTTTAATTAATTTTTTCTGTTACTCTATCAAATTCACCTTATATCCATTCCCTCTATCTTTGTATATTCATTCTAATATATTCTTTCATACCACTACTAGTGGTATGATTTTCAAGAATTACAAGTATCATATTGCCATATAGAAATGTAAACAGTTCAGCTCCATTGAATCCCTTATGTTTTCTTTTCCCTTTTTATCTTTTTAGGCTTCTCTTAGGTCTTGATATTGGATATCAAGTTTTTTGATCACTTTGGTCTTCTTATGGAAGCTTGAAATCCTTTCTATTTCATTGAATAATTTTTTTTAACCTTGAAGTATTATGCTCAGTTTCACTGGATGAGTGATTCTTAGTTGTAATTCTAGATCCTTTGCCTTCTGGAATATAATATTCTATGACTTCAATCCTTTAATGTTGCAGCTGCCAAATCCTATGTAATACTGATAGTGACTCCCTGATATTTCTAATCACTTGCAATAGTTTTTCCTTGACTTGATAATTCTGAAATATGGTTATACTGTTCTTTGGGGTTTTTATTTTGGGATCATTTCCTGAGGTGATTAGTGGATTCTGTCATTGCCTATTTTGCCCTTTAGGTCCAGGACATCATGGCATGTTTCCTTGATAATTTCTTAAAAGATGTTGTGGAGGTCCTTCTTTTGATTATGACTTTCAGTTATCCAAAGGTTCTGACATTGTTTCTCCTGAATCTATATTATAAGTGACTTGTTTTTCCCATGAGATATTTTACATTTTCTTCTATTTTTTTTCTTTTGAATTTGTTTAATTGATTATTGATGTCTTATAGAGTCATTAGCTTCCATTTATCTAATTCTAAGGAACTGTTTTCCTCAATTAGTTTTTTATATTTCCTTTTCCAGTGGCCAATTGAATTTTCTGAGGAGTTGTTTTGTTTTCTTTTCCCAAGATATTGATTCTTTTTTTCATAATTCTCTAGTATTATTCTTATTTCTTATCCCAATTTTTCTTCCACTTTTCTTATATGATCTTTAAACTTTTTTTTTTTTTTGAGCTCTTCCATGAATTCTTTCTGGGCTTAAAACCACTTCCCATTTTCTTTGGAGTTTTCCCTATAGGTGTTTTAACATTGCTTTCCTCTTCTGAATTTGTGTCTCAATTTTCCCTGTCACCATAAAAACTTTTTATAGTCAAATTCTTTTGTTGTTGTTTTTTGCTCATCTCTTTTAGTCTTTTTCCTTTCTTTTAAATTTGAGCTCTGCAGTGGAAGGGACACTGTTTTCAGCATTCTTGTGCCAGGGCCACCCATGAATCCCGGCTGTTTACCTGATGCTGCACTGATGTTGCCCTAAGACCAACAGGAGACCCTTGTGTCTGATGCTGCAATAAGGAGGTGTACAGATGACGGACACAGCTGAAGGCTGTAGGGGTTTGGCAGCTTACCTGGTTCTGAGCTGGAGTCCTAATGCTGATGCCAGTGGAGTGTTTCTGCATTTCCCCAAAGCTACACTGAAGCACTTGAGAATTTTCAGAAATGGAGGCTGTCCATTCTTCTGGGTATGCTGAGGTACATTAAGAGTCCTGGTATTGGTGTTTGCCTGCTCCACTGCACTGGGTATCAGGATCTCCCAATGAGATTGCTGAATGAGTGCTTGATAGGATGCTTCTTGTCCTGGAATGAATAGCCCTTTTACCCAACTGAGATAGACCATTCTTGCTGATCTTCCAAGTTTCTTGGGTTAAAATATTGCTTCACTCCATCTTTTGACTGATTCTGCTGTTTGAAGATTTGTTTGGGGATGCTATTTTATGGTTATTTGGAGATAGATGTGGGAGAATTACAATAATTTACTACTTACTCTGACATCTTGGCTCCCAGAAGTCCCCTTTTCCCCAATTTTCATTTTTTTTTAAAAATCAAATTTTTATTATTACTGGTTGCTAATATCACTGTCATTTCCTAAGGATTTTCCCAGCTCCTAATATAACTACACTTTGCAACAAAGAAACCAAGAGAGATAGCTAAATAAAACAATCCATTCCTGCCAAATCTACCTTTTTTTCATACCTGTGTTCCTCCTCTCTTCATAGAGAACAAGGAAGCCTAATTCATCCATAGTTCACTAAAGTCATGATGAGTCCCTGCACTGATCAAAGTTTTGATTTTTAAAAAACACTGTTCTTTTATATTATTGTATTCTTGGTATTAATTGTTCTACTGGTTCTATTTACTTCATTCAACATCAGTTCATAAAAATTCCTTCAAGTTCCCCCAAATTCTTATATATCATCTCTTACAGTTCATAGTAGTCCACTCATATATCATTTCCCATAATGTGTTTAGCTATTCTTCAGTCAGTGGATACCTATTTTCCTTTCAGCTTTTTGCTACCACAAAAATACTGCAATATTCTTTATATAGGATCTTATCCCCATTCAAGATCTCTTTCAGGCATGTGCCTAGTGGTGACATCATTGGATCATAGAGCATGTACAACATAATGATTTTACTAGTTTAATACTCCCCCCCCAAGGGAGAATGAACTAATTCATAGTTCTGCCAACAGTGCATTAATGTGCCTATCTTCCCACAGTTTCTCCAACATTTTCCATTTTTGTTTTTTGTCATCTTTGCCCATCTGAAGGGGGTGTGATGAAACCTCAGAGTTGTTTTAATTTCCATTTCTCTAATAAAAAGCTTAGAATAGAAGCTGGAAATCCTCATACTGCAGATGTACTTAGAATGGCAGAGAGACTTATCCAAAGTCACCCAACAAATTTTCTGTGAACCAGCAGCTGGATTTATGACATCTGGACTAGTGCATCATTCATTATACACCCACACTTGCCTCTTCCCACACCCTCCAGGATTTTTTTTTCTGGTCCAAGGAAGGGACTTATCTTTTTACTTGGAGCCAGTGGGGGGAGGGGAAATGCGGATATGACAGCTGGGGGTCAGCTGTGCCCTAGGCTCCGGGGCTGGGACAATCCTGTATCCAATCAGTATGTGCAAGGGGGTGGGAGGACCTGATGGATGGAGAGGCTGATCTGGAGCTGGACATAAGCCAAGAATACTCAGGGTTAATGGATCAGCATTGCCAAGGGGCCCGTGAGGATTGAATGGGCTCACATGCCCTCCACCCACAGTGCCCCAGGACCTACTTGGCATCTCTGTATTCCTGGAAGTTGTTGCATCCCCCCATCCCAAAGGAGTATGTGTCCTATTCTAACTTTGGCCTTTAACTTGTGCAGAAGCCTTGCCCCTCTTTACCCCTACCTCCAATAATGAGAAATTAAGTATTTAGAAGAGAATGGAAGGCTTCCATTGCTGGTTCAAAGACCCATTCTATTTTCCATCTCTTCCTTCCCCTGGGTATGAGCCAGGGGAGGGGTTTGAGGAACAAAACTGAGACTGGTCAGAGCAAGAATTCAGCCCTTCTTGCCCTCTCACCAGGACCATGCTGAGAGGTGAGATAGTGGAAAAATAAAGACTAGGATGGGGGAGGGGTACCAAAGGTTGCCTACCTATTTTGTCCAATTGGAAGCATATAAATGTCCACTTCCTGATTTGTGTTTTCATTGGTGGTGGTGAGGGAGCTAGGTGGAGAGATGATGGGAAGGTTCTGAGTATGTCAGCAATAACTGAAGCAACTTCAAGCTCCCTGTGATCTGGAAACTTGAAGCCTTCCTAAGAATCGTCATGTTAAAGTATAAATAACATTGAATTTGGAGTCTGAAGCCAGGTTTAAATCCTGCTTTTGCTGCTTGTTGTTCTGTCATTCAATTAGCTCTTTGTAATCCCATGGACTGTAGCACATCAGGCCCTTCTATCCTCCACTATCTCTTGAAATCTATACAAGTTCATATTTTGTTTCCATGACACCATATAACCATTTCATCCTCTGCTATTCTGTTTTCCTTTTGCCTATTTTCCAGCATCAGGGTCTTCCCCAAGAGTCCTGTCTTCTCATTATGTGGCCAAAATATTTAAGCTTCAGCTTCAACATTTGACAGTGCAAGGAATAGCCTATTAGTTTATTTTAAGTAATGACTGATTTGATCTCCTTGCTGCCCAAGGGACTCTCAAAAGTCTTTCCCAGTACCTCAATTCAAAAGTGACAAGTACTCAGATTTCCTTATAATCCAACTCTCACAGCCATATATTGCTCCTGGAAAAATCATAGCTTTGACTGTGTGGACCTTTGTCAGCAAGGTGCTGTCTCTGCTTTTTAGTATGCTGTCATAGCTTTCCTTCCAAGGTGCAAACGTCTTTCAATGTCATGGCTACAGTCATCATCTGCAACGATCTTTGAACCCAAATATATAAAATATTTCTTTTTCTTTTCCCTCCATTGGCCAAGAAGTGATAGAATCAGTTGCCAAGTTCTCAACTCCTTGTAAACTGGGTGATCATGAAATATCATCAGTGATTCAAGCCTTAGTTCCCTGGATCAATTAATTCTCTGGGATAGTTTTATATCTTTTCAGGGAAAAAAACAGCCAGCCTATATGGCATAAATGTTGCTGTAACCACAGAAGTTCAGTCTTATGATCAGTTCAACAAACATTTGTTAAGCACTTACTATGTTCAGAGTACTCTGCTGTGAGACAGGAAAGAAAAAATAAGACATAGCTCCTGTCCTCATAGAGCTTACATTCTATTAACAGAAGAAACTATAATGCAAAATAATAAATGTTAAATGCCTAAGAAATATGAGAAAAGTTTTATGTGAGATAGAGGTAGAAAGGGTACAGGAAAAGCTTTATGGAGAAGGGAGTACTTGAGCTAGACTTTAAAGGATGGATAGAATTCAGCTTGTAAAGTGGGAGAGAGGACATCTCAGGCTTAGGGAGAAATGGAAGCTGAAAAGTTCAGAGCATGTTCCAGGGACAGTGTGTTCTACAGACAGCAAGCATCTCAATTTGGCTGAAGCATAGAGTAACCATTGCAGGGCAATAGTATGAGATAAGCCTGGAAAGGCAGAGGGGGGCCAGATTGTGAAAGGCCTTAAATATCAGAGAAAGAATTCAGAACTTTATTCATCAAACAAAAAGGAACTCATGGATATTTTTTTTAGCAACTCTATGCATAATGGAAATTGGTTTGGGTACAGCATAAAGGATAGATTAGAATAGGAAAAAAATAATTACAGGAAGACCTTTTTAGAAGCCATTATAATAATCCAAGAGGATAGCAATGAGGGATTACACTTGAATAGAAGCAATGGGAAAAGAAGTCAGGACTGATCATCTACTGGGAAATGACTAAAGAAATCAGGATATGTGAATGTAATAGAACACTACTGTGCTCTTTAAAAAAATATGAAGAATTTAGAGAAGTATGGGAAAATTTATAGGAAATGATTTAAAGTGAAACAAGCACAACCAGGAAACGTGTGTGTTGATTACAAAAATTTTTAAATAAGGTAAATACTATATAATTGTCACAATGAAATGTAACCCTAAAGATTAGAGAAGAAAATTCTCCTTTTTTTCCCCCAGAGATGGGAGGACTATGGGCGTTGGATGGAATGTACTAACAGATTCTACTGTTGGGTTATCTTATTTTTTCTGAAATGCTTTTTACCCTTATTTTTTTTTCCTGTTTGTTATTGTTTGTTTGCTTGTTTTTGACTTTGTCAGATGGGTTGATTCACTGTATAAGGGAGGTATATATTCAGGAATAAAAATGATATAAAACAAAAGATCTCAATATGATAATTTTTGTAAAAAAAAAGTCAGAACTGGGGGAGGGATATTGCTGAGGAAAAGTTGACAGATTGGATTCATTTGTTCAGTCATTTATTCATTCCATAGATGTTAAATACCTAATGTGTGCAAAATAATGTGTTCGGTCTGAGGAAGATACAAAATTTAGGTAAGATATGATCTCTGCTCTCATCAAGCTTCTAGTCTAGTCAAGAATATGATGTAAATACAAATAGCTATAATATACAATGTTATTAGTGATAACTACAATAGTTCATCAGTGTACTGAAAATGTAATAAGTACTAATTTTCATATAACACTTAAATAATTACAAGTTACTTTCCTCAAACAATTGTGCAAGATGTATAAATTTTGTTATCTATACTTTATACCTGAGGAAGCCATGGTTCATAGAGGTCATGACATAACCACTAAGTATTAGAATTAGAATATCCTGTTTTCCATTTAGTTTTTTTTTCAAGTACATCAATATTCTTTTTTTTTTAATTAAAGCCTTTATTTTCAAAACATACATATAGATAATTTTCAACATTCACACTTGCAAAACCTTGTATTCCAAGAGAAAGAAAAAAAAAAAAAGGAAGCAAACAACAACAACAACAAAAAGGCAAAAATACCATGTTGTGGTCCACATTCAGTCCCCACAATCCTCTTTCTGGATGCAGATGGCTCTCTCCATCACAAGTCTATTGAAATTGGCCTGAAGCACCTCATTATTGAAAAAAGCTATGTCCATCAGAATTGATCATCACATAATTTTGTTATTGTTGTATACAATGTTTCCTTAGTTCTACTCACTTCATTTATATGTTCATACTTTTAAAGCTATCCTGCTTGTCTGTGTTTCTGTTCTCTACTGTGTCTTTTATTGACTTTTTCCTCCTTTTTTGGTATTGCTAGTCCTCTCTCTCCTCCCTAATAAAAACAGTAAGAAAAACCTCTGGTAAATTTCTATAAATTGCTCTAGTCAGTCATAGAGTCTAGCTCAAGTACTCCCTTCTCCATAAAGCTTTTCCTGTACCCTTTCTACCTCTATCTCACATAAAACTTTTCTCATATTTCTTAGGCATTTAACATTTATTATTTTGCATTATAGTTTCTTCTGTTAATAGAATGTAAGCTCTATGAGGACAGGAGCTATGTCTTATTTTTTCTTTCCTGTCTCACAGCAGAGTACTCTGAACATAGTAAGTGCTTAACAAATGTTTGTTGAACTGATCATAAGACTGAACTTCTGTGGTTACAGCAACATTTATGCCATATAGGCTGGCTGTTTTTTTCCCTGAAAAGATATAAAACTATCCCAGAGAATTAATTGATCCAGGGAACTAAGGCTTGAATCACTGATGATATTTCATGATCACCCAGTTTACAAGGAGTTGAGAACTTGGCAACTGATTCTATCACTTCTTGGCCAATGGAGGGAAAAGAAAAAGAAATATTGCAGGGGCCATGTCAGAAAATATTTCTTTCTGTACAATGAGTTCATTTTTTTTTTCAGAAGGTAAGTTTATATGTCTCATCATAATCATCTGGGGATGTGCTTGGATTTTACTTTGAATAGAATTCCTCAGTTTTTCAAAGTTGTTTTTCTTTACAATATTGTTGTTATTATATAAACTGTTCTCCTGATTCTTATCATTTCATTTTGCATCAGCTCATATAAATTTCCCCAGGATTCTCTGAAGTTATCTTTTCCAACATTTCTTAAATCACAATAACTTTACATTGTATTCATATATAACAATTTGTTGAGCCATTCCCCAGTTGTGGATATCTCTCACATTTCCAATTCTTTTCCTTTCTTCCCTTTTTATAGTGCCTTCAGAATCCTTACGTCAGTTTGCTTGTGTCTATTCCTCCTCAGTATCATCATCTCTCTCAATACTGCTCCCTATTCCTACCTCTGTTCCTTTGGAGTTCCATGTATTTTTACACTAAACTTAGTATGTGTCTCTGTGTGTGTGCTCAACCCTTCATCCAGTTCAGATATTTTGATCACCTCCCTACCCTTTTCTCCAAATTTCTTTGTGGTTTTTTTGAGTACTTCAGTTAAAAGAAATAACAAACTCCACTCTATTTTCCCTCCTTTCTATGCTTGTATTCCTTTTGCTGTCTCCTTTCTTTCCCCTCTCAAAACCCTCAGAATTGAGCCAATCCGTTCTTGTGATTGCTGTTTTTCTTTTGTGACTCTATCAGCACTTTTTGAAGATGTTAAGATTCTGAAGGGACACTTGCTAGAATGTTAGCACTTCATCATTATATAGTCCCTTAAACAAATTAGCACAAACAAATTTTACTTTTCTGGATTTCTCTCGATTCTTGTATTGGCATTTTAAAGTTCCTACTCAACTCTGGTCTCTCACCAGAAATATTTGAAAATCCTCTCTTGTAGAGGGCCAGTATTGAATAAGTCCATGAACAGGAAGAGTCTGGTCCAGGTATTACCTGAGACCTGCTCTTACTCCCATCCCAGTAGGAGTACACTTATCTTTTCAGGGTAAATCATTCTTGGTTCCAAGTCTCTATGCTTTGTCTTTTGTATTACTATATTCTAAGACCTCTATAAAAGAGGAGTCTTGGTCTTATAGTATCCTAATTATGAATTCTTGGTTCTTAAATGCTTTCTTTCTAACTGCTTGCCATAAGTTTTCTTTGGTCTGGAAGCTCTGGATTTAAATTATGACATTCCTAAAACTTCTCCTTTTGAAGCTTTGTGTTTTTTTTTCAGGATATCTGGTGTATTCTTTTTATTTTTGCTTTGCCTTTTGATTCTAATGAAACTGTCATTCATTTGTGACTTCTTGAAATAACGTCTAGGTTTTTTATTACATTTTGGGGGAATCTCAAATTAATATTCTGGCCTGTTTTCTTGTTTTTTTTTTTTTTTTTTTCCTTTTTCTGAGGCTGGGGTTAAGTGACTTGCCCAGGGTCACACAGCTAGGAAGTGTTAAGTGTCTGAGATCACATTTGAACTCAAGTCCTCCTGAATTCAGGGCTGGTGCTCTATCCACTGCGCCACCTAGCTGCCCCTTTCTTGGTTATTTTTAATAGCAGATACCTTGCAATGAAGAAAGCCATCTGCATCCAAAGCCATTGATTATGGGGACTGAATGTGGATCACAATATAGCATTTTCACCTTTCTTCTTCTTTTTTTTTTTTAAATAGCAGATACCTTAAAATTTCTTCTACTTTGATTTTGTTCTTTTGTGTGTGTGTGTGTGTGTGTGTGTGTGTGTGTGTGTGTGTGTCCCATGGAGTAATTGATTTCTGTTTGGTCTGTTCTAATTTTCAGAGAGTGCATTTCTTGGGTAAAACTGATCACTCTGTGTTAGAAGTTATTTATTCTTCCAATTCTTTCCTCCTGAGATTTAATTTTTTAATTTTTTACTTAATTTTTTTTTTAGGTATTTCTGTAGTCCTTATGGAAAATGTATTTTTTCCCTTTCAGTCTCTGCTTGCAGTTGTAGAGTTATTCTCTCCCTCTCCCTCTCCCTCTCTCCCCTCTCCCTCTCCCTCTCCCTCTCCCTCTCCCTCTCTCTCTTTCTCTCTCTCTCTCTCAACATTCTTGGATAGATATTTTTATTGGGAAAATTACATGTAACAATTTTAACTCATAATTTTACAATTCAGATAGAAAATCTCAGCATTCTTTACTCAACTTTGCACTTTCAGAGTCTTTATGAAGAAGAAAACCTATTAAAGAATAGGTTGTTTCCTATAGGATTGTGAAAGATGAAAAACAAAAATGGACGATTAGCAGGGAATTCTTCCTTTGGCATCAACAGAGGCCAGGGCAGCTGCTGCTTCATTCACTTTTACTAAAGACTTGTAGACAATCTTATATAGAAAGCTAGCTCTGGTTCTTGGCATTCCAGATGGGATTAGCCTGATATAGAGCTCTGACAGACTCTGTTAAATCTGAGTTGAGGTTATAGGTGTTTTCCAGCCTGAATTTGGGCCAACATACATGAACATCACTGGAATTCAGATTTTCAGGTAGTATCTATTTTTTCAACCTTTCCAGACTGAGCCGCTTTTTAATCTCTTTCAGGCCAGTAGAGTCATCCTCAATATTATCTGTCAACAAAATGATTATGTTCAGTTCCTTGCTCTTGCAAGGAAATTGTAACAAAAACTCAACACTTGAGCCTCCCAATATAACCACAGGGCAGCTTCTTCTGATACATCTTTTTCACTGATTTTTTTTTCTTTCTTGTTTAATCTAAATGATGCATCAATATAAATACTTGATCAAATTTCTTTTCCATCCTTTAAAATAGATGGCTTTCACCAGCATAAGTTCAGTCAGACTAAGAACCGCATCTCAAGCCAATAGCTCTGGTATTAAACCATCTATTTACCTACTTTTACTTACTTACTATTAACTACTGGTTAACCTCCTTCCTTGCATCTTCTGAAGCCTGCTGAAAGTCATCAATGGCCAAGTCAGCTCCTGGGGGAAAGTTAAGAATTCTGGAAGAATACTGTAAATCTTCTCTCCAAAAAATCAGCAAATTTCAGAAGTAGAAAGCTTTTTGTTTGTTAATATTTATCTTTAGGTTCTGAAATCTTGAATGAACTTTACCAATATTATGAAAGTGAAAGGTGTTTAATATTTTTGCAACTGTGCTATCTCTGGATCTCTAAAATGCTATGGACAGAGCTAGAAAAAAGCAAAATGAAGAGGAGATTTGTTTGGGGGTGGATTTTTTTAACTTCACTAACTACATATTTTATTTTATGCATTTAAAAATATTTTTCTGAGATGAGCTCCACAGACTTCACTAGATCTCCAAAGGTATTTATGATACAAAAAGGTTAAGAATCACTGCCTTGAAGTGTCATCATCTTATAAATTTTGAACATATATCTAGGTTTCTCCAAATTTGCCTATTTCATGTTTTTCACAATATATTCCATTACATTCATATGCAATAATTTGATCAATCATTCCCCATTTGATAGACATTACTTTGTCAACACGTCTTGATTGCAAGGAATAGTGCTGCTATAAATATTCTGGATTATTTTCCAGGATCTTTGATCTCTTTGGAGTTTCTTCATCAAAGGGAATGTGTGGTGTAGTGACTTTTGGAAGATAGTCCCAAATTACTTTCCAGAATTATTTAATCTCTTTATATTCATTGATGACAGTAGAAAGCACAGTTTCTATAGAGTGATATAAAATTATAAACGGTTGATAAGAGAATGGATGAAGATAAAGTGGAGGCATAGAATAGAGACAACTTTTAATAGAAGTTTATCCAGGAATAATAGCCAGGTCAAGGAACGATTTCTTTTTAGAACTGGAAAGAACTAAGAATGTTAGTAGATAAATGGAGAAAAGTCAATGGCAAAATAGAGATGGAAGATCATAGAATCTTAGACTTAAAAATAATTTCAGAGGTCATCTAGTAAACATACAGGTATTTGTACAGTTGTGCAAATGTCCTCAATTAGGCACTGGCCCCTCAATTAAGACTTACAGAAAGGAGGAATCTACTATCTTCTAAAGCCATTTGTGCCACTTATGGATAATTATAATTGCTAGAAAACTTTTCCTGACATCTGTAGCTCCTTGTTCTTTCTGGAGCAAAGCAAAACAAGTTTAATTCATTTCCAAAAGATAAACCTAAATATTTGAAGAAAGCTATCATTTCACTCCTAAGTCTTCTCTTCTATAGTACCCAAATCCCCAAATCTTACCTAGAGACGGTGGAAAAAGCATTTAGCCTAAAGGACTTGGGTTCAAATTCCACCATCAGCATTTAACCACCTATGTGACTTTGAGCAAATCTCTTAATCTCCCTAAGCTTTAGATAGATTTTTTTTTCATCTGTAAAATAAAAGGGAAGGATCATATTACTTGCTTTTTTAGAGAATGGGGAGGAGAAAAATTTGGAACACAAGGTTTTGCAATGGTGAATATTGAAAACTATCTTTGCTTGTATTTAGAAAATTAAACTGTCATTTAAAAATAAAAATAAACAAAATAAAAAGGAGGGTAGAATACTTTTCTCTTTTATTGTAAACATGCATCACAAATTACATAGACCTTGTCCAAATTCTCTCCCCACCCCAAGCAAACAAACAAACCAAGATTCTATAAAAGAAGATCTGGTGTGTGCATAGGTGTATGTATGTGTGCCTAATGGGAACTATGGAAGGGAGGGAAGAAAAGAAAGTTACATGATAATTTCATTATATATTTAAAAGGAATAGCAAGTTGTACGTAACAAATCTACAATTTCAGGTGCAATCCTCTTTTTTTCTCTACTTCGTTATGAAAATATTTGTTATTTCTTAAGTTCAGAATAAAAAAAAACAACATAAGCCTCAGTCTGCAAACTGAGTCTATTATCTCTCTGTTTCATCATGGTTCTTTTGGAGCTGTAGTTGGCTCTTGTATTTGATAAAAATTCCCAACTCTGCCAAAATTGTTTGTCTTTACAGTATTTTTATAATTACATAAACAATTCTCCTGTTTTTACTCACTTCACTTATCATCAATTCAAAGTCTTCCCAGGTTTCTCTGAAACTATTCTCTTAATCATGTCTTATAGCACAATACCTTTCCTTCAAAGTTCTCTACCCTAACTTGTACAGCCATTCCCCAATTGATGGACACCACCTCATTTTCTAATTCTTTAACACTGCAAAAAAAAAAAAAAGAATTGTTACATCTATTTGTATATATCCTTGACTAGAGTTTATTTCCCTGAGGATGACTCCCTTCCTTAATCTACTCTCCCATTTATCTTCAAGAAAGTTGGGTTTGATGATTTTTCAGTTTCCTTTCACCTTCATATCTGTGATCTCTGCATCTTGTTGATTTCCTCCCCCACTCATCTTTCTCATCTCTTCCTCAAGGATTTCTTTTCCCTTCTGGTTTTCCAATAAACTGCCTTCTCTCCAATCTACCTTCCCAAGCAGCAATGCTTCTCCCCAAAGATGAGGAATAATCTCTGTGCTACTCCCTCTGGTGGAGTGAAAAGATAATGAGACTCCAAAGCTCATAATTGCACTAGATAATCCCCAAACGTACCTATCAAAGATATCAAATGTTAGATTTGAAAATCCTTAGAGGTCATCGTGTCCAACTTTCTCATTTCATAGATAAAGAGCAGATGGTAAGTGATTTGCCCAAGATCACATAGGCAAAAGGAAGTGGCAGTGGCATGATTTGAACCTCATTCCTGACTCCTGATCTTGTGTCCTTTAACCTGCATTAAATGGCAGGAGAAAGGCCATAAATTGCTCCTAAAGGAGAAATTTAGAAGAACTTCAATTCTATTCCACCCCCTCCAGAAATTCCAGCATTTATTCCCTTTATTCCATATTTATTCCCTTTATTCATTGCAATGAAACTACAATCATATCCATTCAAGTTGTCCAGTCTGTCTACACTCAAAATTCTACTCACTTTCTGTTAAGTTGTCTGGACAATGAGGCAGCAATCACCCTGATCTGCAAAGATACAGTAGACATCCCCAGGGTAGGGAACATTATGAATCTGACACTGAAAAGCCATTTTGAAATTCCTTCTTGTATTATTTTCACATGTTCAATTACACAGCTGATTGGAGGGGGCACATTTCAGGCTTTTTGGAACTACTCAGTGTGGTTTGGCCCCAAGCTGCAACACTAGAACACCAAAATCACTAGTTATAGCTCTGCTGGGTCTCCGCTTCTTTGATAAACCTGGTTGCCTTCTTCTATGAGGGGGCCTTAATGTGGGGTCCACGAACTTGTTAAAAGTATTTTGATAACTCTATTTCAACATAATATTAATCCTATTTATGTGGTTTTATGGATTTACATTATACAGAGGATTCATTGGTTTCACTGGACCAAAGGGGTTCAAGACACTAAAAAGCTTAAGAACCTTCGTTCTATGTGTATAATTTTTATTAAATCACTTGTTTTCTCAATGTAAAGTGAGAAAGAGACAATTTGAAATTAAAAATTAAAAAAAGAATGTTAAAATTGTTTTCACACATAATTGGAGAAAACTAAAATTTTAAATCATTTAAAAAGAAGAAGCTTTATTCTAGATACTCTCCAGCCTCTTAGAATCCTTGCTGAAATGTGTTTAGAAGTAAACTTCTAAACTTCCAGACATGGAGGGTAGAATGCTGTTGCATTATTCTCTCTCAAGGACTGGACACTCAAATGAAGCCCAAGGTCATATTAGCTATTTTGATGATCTTTTCTTGCTCACTATTTCTCACACTGAGCAAATGGATCAAATGAGATAATATGTGTAAAGTACTTAGCATGATACTTGGCACACAACAGGCACTATATGAATGCTTACTCCCTCCCTTATGATCTACTATAATAGTGATGTGCTGCTAAATGTTTAACAACTAGCTCTGGGTGGAGGGGAGGGCATGTACTCATGATGTCCCCTAGATTCAATCTGCATTTTTAACATTTTCTCCACCCTTTCTTAAGTCTGGCCAACCAATAAATAGTAAATTAATGTTTGCTGGTTTCTGAGATATAAATGCTCACCCTAACAATTTAATAATTGACTTCTGTACCAGTTTGAACTGATTCTGGCACATTACCAGATACAACCCTATGCTTTTCTTCAAGTGAACATGAGAGAGTTCTATGAGAGGGAAGTGGATAAGGAGAGGATGACTTATGGAGCTGAATCATGGAAGAGAAGAAAGGGGGAGGATACAGAATAGGAGGAAAACCAATGACTATCACAAAGCAAAATGTTCAGTACATTGCACAAGTTAAACATTAGCAATTACCTCAAGCTTCTATGCTATCTTTTCCATTTTTCCACTTCTATCCTCCTATAATTTCAATCTTCTTCTTCTCCTTTTTTCCTCCTCCTCTTCCTTCTTCTTCTTCTTCTTCTTCTTCTTCTTCTTCTTCTTCTTCTTCTTCTTCTTCTTCTTCTTCTTCTTCTTCTTCTTCTTCTTCTTCTTCTTCTTCTTCTTCTTCTTCTTCTTCTTCTTCTTCTTCTTCTTCTTTTTTCCTCCTCCTCCTCCTCCTCCTCCTCCTCCTCCTTCTCCTCCTTCTCCTCCTTCTTCTTCTTCTTCTTCTTCTTCTTCTTTTTTCCTCCTCCTCCTCCTCCTCCTCCTCCTCCTCCTCCTCCTCCTCCTCCTCCTTCTCCTCCTTCTCCTCCTCCTTCTTCTTCTTCTTCTTCTTCTTCTTCTTCTTCTTCTTCTTCTTCTTCTTCTTCTTCTTCTTCTTCTTCTTCTTCTTCTTCTTCTTCTTCTTCTTCTTCTTCTTCTTCTTCTTTTCTACTCATTCATTGACTAATAATGTTTAGCCATCTTTAAATAGATGTTCCTATTTTCCCACATCTGTGTCTCTGTTTTGTCCAGGATGGGACAATGATGATTATGATAACAACCAATATTTACATGAGGCTTAGTGCCAAGCATTCTGCTAAGCACTTTATGAATATTATTTCATTTGATCCTAACAACAATACTGAAAGGTAGGTGCTATTATTGTTCTCATTTTACAGATGAGGAAGCCAAGATGTCACAGCTGGATTTGAACTCAGATCTTCCTTACTACAGGCCAGGTACTCTATCTAAGACAGAGGTTTGAGGGGAATGTGATAAAGGTTTGGATGTCAGTATCTCATTTTAAGGAAGCCATGAGAGTGTATAAGCTCGTTGTGGAGAGAAAGGCTGGGGAGAGAACAAAGAAGGTTAGAGATGGAATCTTTAGGAGCACCCACAGATCAGGAGGCAATAGTGAGAGACCAATCAGATAGGTTAAACATACCTGGCATTTAAAGCCTTCTGCAACATGATCTCCACATAATCTTTCAGGATTCCTTTTCCATTTTCTCTTCTGCAGTTTTTAAAATTTAGATTGGGCTGCTAGCTATTCCCCATCCAAGATATTTCATCTTCTTCCTGTATGCCTTTGCCTAGATGGTCATACACTTCTAATATGCATACTTTCCTGTCTTTTAGAATCACTAACTTCCTTCAAGGATAAGTCAATAGGAGGCCTTTTCCTGATACCCTCAGTCATTAATTCCCTCTTCCTCTTCAAATTATTTTGTGTTACTTTGAATATATTTTGAAAATACTTACTTGCACACATGTCACACCTGAAAAACCCCTTAAGGCTGGGCCTATTTAATTTAGATACTGTATCTCTAGTACCTAGCACAGTGCTTTGTACATAGTAGGCATTTAATAAGTCTTTGTTGGATTGAATTAAATTTAATTGAATTGAGGGAAACTCGTGTCTGGGAATCCTAGGGGAAGAATTCAAGAAGGGGCTGACCCACAGTGCTGAATGCTAAGGGAGTTTTCAAGGAGGAAGAAAATTAACCTGTGGTGAACTTTTTGAATGTGTATGGGGAGTGGCAGGAGCCCAACTGCAGGATAGGGAAAAGAGAAAAGGGAGTTTGGAGATGTTTGGCTATAAAAAGGATATGGAATGGAACAGAAAGGGACTGTAGGTGTGGAGGAATATGGGAAATATTGACTGTCGGGACTTCTTCTGTCCCAGGATTTGGAGGTGTGGGGACCCAGACAAATGGGGTTGGTCTGATGTCTTTGGTGCTTCAGGAAGAACTACTGGGGGGGGGGGGCAGAGTTGGGGGAGGGGAAACTTGGGAGATGATCCTGGCCTCCCTCAGCAATCAAACTGAAGGACAAAGCAATAAAGACAAGTAATATACAGGGTCCCCTTCCCAGCTTGTCTTCCCCACCTGGGTCACTGGGGGCCATATAGCAATAAATCCAAATCCCATAAGAAGGCCCTGGGGAGACCCCCCCCACTGCAAGAGAGTTTTACACTGAGCATGAAGGAAATAAGACTAAATCCTAGGATACAATAAAAGAACATCTCCACCTCCCTCTTGCCACCCCTTCTGTGCCTGATGTCTTAATCCTTGGAGGCTCTATTCTGGCTTTCCCTGAATCTTCCCACCACCCCCACACTGGTTCTCCAGATAAAAGGGGCCTCCTATCACTGAACTACTAGAGGTAAACAACACTAGGGGTATCTGAAAAGAGATTCTCTCATTGGCATGTGTGCAAATACAAACATTCATGTACTCATACACAGGTAGCTTCATACATAGTGGGAAGCAGCATGGTACCATGGAAAATTCAGTGACCCTGAAATCAGGGGACCTGGGCTCAAATCTCTTCTCTGACCCTCACCACTGGGAAATTTTAGGAAAATTATTTATCCTCCTTGGGCCTCAGTTTCTCCATCTGTAAATCCTTCCATCTGAGTCATTATATGGTCTCTGAGATGTATTCTGGAGGGGGTGGGGAAGGGGGACAGGAGGCTCAGAATGATGATTTCATTAGTATAAGGAATTTGCAGTAAGAAAACTCTCTTCACTAATGCAGACCAATGATTTCTCTGCAATTTACAATCTTATAGATTTGCCTAATACCATGTAGAAGTTCTGTGATTTCCCCTGGATGACATAGCCAGGATGTGTCAGAATTCAGAACTGAACCCAGATTTCTCTGGTATGGATGCCTGTTCTCCATCTACCGTACCAGGCTGTCTCTCTATCTCATTGTGAATCATCATTATTAGATATATTGACTGAATGAATAAATCCACATTCAGTATCTACTATTTGCCCATTTGCTCCGTAGTGGCAGTGGGGTGTCTCTTCAGGGCCTTCTTATGAGATCTGGACTTATAGCTTCCAAATGATATATGGAGAATAAAAGAATTTATATGAAGTGTTCTTGTCCCCACAAAACTTTCCATCTTGTTGAAGAGAAAGGGTAGTACTCAGAGGAGAAAGGAGATATTTCAGTTTGAAAAATGGGAATTAAAGAATTTTACATAGGTGGGATTTGTGAGTGAAAAGTGTGAATGAAGGACATTTCTAAGAGGAGAATTTGGAAAGGGAAACAGCGAGAGGTGAGGTTGGGAAGGGAAGTTGGGACCAGAAAGTGGATGAGCTTAGATATCAGGCTTACTCTGGGAATGAGGAGGAATCAGATTCTTGGATAAGGAGATGATATAAACTGGAATCTGAGAAAGTAAGGGTGGAACACACATTCTCACATTGTAGTTTTTGGCCTGAGACATCTACTTGCAAAAACAAACAGCATGAAATAATTCCTTTCAGAACTTTTTGCAAACAGATCAAGGATGGGGAAGATCCCAGATCTTCAGGGCCTGACATACCCAAGCCCCATCCCTGAAAGCTGCCTATATCTTCCCACCACCATCACTTCTACTGCCCCAGAACAAGGTCGGGAACTGGGGGAGGGAAAGGAAAATGAAAAGGAGGGCAGGAATTGGAACTGAATTGGACCAAAGAGAGAGAAAATGCCAAAATGATTTCATCATGGAGACCAGCCAAGGACAAAGTGTGGCCCCGATGGGACAAAAAGAACTTTTTAAATTTGTCTCGCTTCCTTCAAAGTACAGGAAGCCTGGACATAGCATCAGTCAATTAATCAATCAATCAATAAGGATTTATAAAGCACTTACTATGTGCCGGGCACTGCGCCAAGTGTATCTGGCAGGGTGTGTGTAGCTGCATGTGTTTCCCTAGGGATTTGTTTCTATCTGTTTGTCCTTAGGCAGGGAGTATCATGACCAGAATTATCCAAATCAGTCAACTGCTTATTCAATTAGTCAAGAAGCATTCATTGATCACTATACACAGTTCCAGGGGTTGGTCCACAAAAACGTGAAGAAAACAGCAGCTGCCCTCAAGGCACTGCATCTTATAGGCAGGGAACACTGTGTACATAGATTAGTAAATATAAAATATTTGGCAACTAAATGCAAAGCAATCTGGAAAAAAAATACAAAAGAGGTGTGGGGGTGGGGCAGGAATTAGAAAGGGATTCCTAGAGAAGGTGGCTCTTGATTTGATTCTGGAAAAGAACTAAGAATTCCCAGAGGCTGACATGTGTTACAGACATAGGGGTGGGAGTGAGGGAGGCAAGGAGCTGGAAAGTAAGTCAGTTTAACTAGAATGTAGGAGGTTCATGAATAGGAGTCAGGTGAAATCAATATGAAAATCAGATTGAAGCCAGATTGTAAAGGAGCATGGTTTGCCAAGCCAGAATGAATAGTTCGTGTTTTTTCTTATGGACATTAGGGAGCCAGTGAATTTTCTTGAGCTAGGGAGTGTCATGGTCAAAACTATGAAAGAAAAGAAATGAAGGCTACCCTCTCTGTCCAAACCTTTTAGTTCAAACCTCCAAAGATGAAGACAATGTCATTTGAGTAATAGTGTTTAAGAATGTTATAACTCCTCCCTACCATCCCAGTAGAGATCTTTCAGAAACTACTTAAAAAGAATCCTCTTAAAAAAAAAAAAAAAAACCAAAAAATTCTCAAAATGGAAACCAATGAAACTAGACTTCTTCTCCCTGGGGGGGGGGGGGGGGGGACTCTTGTCCCTAAAAGAGACCCTTCGCAGGTAGCATTTGAAATGCCTGTGTCTCATTTCATGACTGGGGCTATTCTGTGAATAATTTACTTGGGACCATCTGGTCTTCATGCCAGAGTTTGGAGGGGTGGGAAGAATCGAGTGTAACTAAAACAAATTAGGGATTTAGGGAACCTCAAATAGACTCAAAGAAAGGTTGGGTGGGACCGGATGAGTAGTGTTGCTGAAACACTGATGGAGAAGCCACGGAGAGTTTTCTAAGACTTCTAGTTGTGTGTGTGTGTGTGTGTGTGTGTGTGTGTGTGTGTGTGTGTGTGTGTGTGTCGAGGATGGGAGACAGGACGGAAATGCCAGCCTATGCTAGCTCTGGGGAAACTCCATTCCTTTACTGTGATTCATGGAGAGAATCTAATGGGAGAATTAAAAGTGAGGAATATCGACTAGGGTTGGGGGAAGGAGGGGTGAAAAGCATCGAAGGGGTAGGATATAAACCTCCACTCCTGATCCCTGCAGACAGCTGCTAGAACATGGGAATATCATAAGAGAAAAGGACAGTTTGCAAGCAATAGTCCCAGCATGGCCTCCACCGAGCTGGATTCCAACATCGGCAGCTGTACCTCCAGGAACTGTGTGACACAGGCCAGGTTCTCCTTCCCCAGGTATGCATTAATTTGATATCTTTGTGGGTGGTACAGTAGATAGAATGCTAATCTGGAATCAGGAAGACCAGAGTTCAAATTCAGCCTCAGATGGACATTTACTAAGTGTGTGATTGGGATCACTTAATCTCTATCTGTCTCAGTTTCCTCATCCATAAAATAAAGATAAACAAACAGCACCCAGGGTTGTTGTATCAAATGCAATATTTGTAAAATGCTCAGCACAATGCTATGCATATAATAGACATTATATAAATATTAGCTATTATCATAATTATTCTTTATAGCATATCCCCACACTGGGTCCATTCTGGCACCAAATGGAGTTTTCCCAAGCCACAGTTTTCAAAATTCTGTTGTACTTTCTCCTTAGACAAAAATTCCCCATTTCTCCAACATTCAAGATTTAAATAAAGGTTCTTAGGAGTTAGGGTTAAGCTGTGCTCATCAAGCAATTCCTGAGTCCACAGAGGGACACATTCTTTCTCTTCTCCCAAGACTGTAGACTTTGGAGGGAGGGTCTCAGGAATGGAAGAGGTGGGCCTTTCTGCCTATATTGATTACAGTTCAAATTCCTTGTCCTAATTTTTCTGTCCCTATCCCTGAAGAGAAGGGATTATCCCATGTTCAGATCAAACTCCTTTCCCCTGTCATCTCCTTTTAGACAACATAGAATCAGGTTCTGTAAGGGAGAAGATATCTGAATACTAGGACTGAGGCCTACATGGAACCTTCACAGAAATTGCTTCAGAGAGATCAGTTTCCCTTTTCCTCCTCTTTTTTCTTTTGGTGAGGTAGGGAGACCAGTGCTTTCACTGGTGTAGGGAACTTCCAGGGAATAAACAACTGATGACCAATGCTGCTCTGCAGGACTTGCTTTGCAATTTACAGAGTTGTTGTGGAAATGCTGAGAAATTAAATGATTTGTCTAGGATCACACAGTCATCAAGTGTCAAAAAAGAGATTTGAACCCTATTTTTTTTTTTTTTTGGATCCCTGGCTCTCTCTACACTACAACAGTGGCATCAAACTGAAATAGAAACAGGGGCCACCAAATTCCCTTATTAGGATCCCTATGGATAGCATATTAACAGTTTAAAATGTAATGTTATCTGTGTTTTGTTGCATTTTTTATTAATTTTGTTAAATATTTCCCAATGACATTTTCTTCTGTTTCCTGTGGCACTTGGGAGTGTTGCAAGCTGAACGCAGTCCAGGGTGTTTGATACCTCCATACTTCCCTTGTTAACTTCTCAGAAATGATCAACAACTCCAGAATCCCTCCTTGAGAGATGTGAAAAGAGAGAAGGGAGCCTACCTCATGTGAGTGTGACTGTTGGGAGAGAAAAAAATATGGAGACAGAGACAGAGAAAAACAGAGAGAAAGAGACAGACAGAGACAAAGATGAAGAGAGAGAGATACGGAGACAGAGATAGCGACAGAGACAGAAACAGAGACTAAGAGAGACAGGAACAGACAGACACAGAGACAGAAAGAGACAGAGACAGAAACAGTGACAGAGACAGAGATTCTACTCAAAAGTTCTACTCATGTTTACCTCCACTGAATTTCCCATTCTTCTTGTTTGAGGTCCAGCAGGGTCTTCCACTCCTATCTTCTCCCCTGTTTCACTTGGAGGATCTTTGAACATCAAGGATGCTCTCTGGATATTGGTGAGTACTGCCCTTTCCCTCTTTTGCTTAGTTAGACTCCATCATCTAGATGCCCTGAACCTCCCCCAACTTCTCCCAAATATCTTAGCAGCTCCTCATTCTACTATTGCTCTGGTCCAAGAGACAAGGCCAAAAGACTGGGGATTTAGAACAAGGAGGACCTTGGAGGCCATAAGTCCAACTCCCTCATTTTCTAGGCTCCTTCCTGGACAGGCTGCAGAATGATCTCCCAAATGCACAGCTCTAATAATAGTACTTCACTATTCAAACACTTCTAATAGCTCCCCATTGCCTACTGACTGACTAAAGCCAATATTTCTTGGCCTGGCATATCAAGTCCTCTATGAAACTGGCCTTAACCCATGTGCACAATCTTATCTCCCATTTTAGGTGTGTAATTAAGTATCTCAGAGGATTTAAGAAGAAGAGATGATGTATCTCATTTTACAAGTGAAGAAACTGAGGCCCCAAAAGGTTAAGTTGTTTATTTAAGATAGTGATGGTGGGAAGATTTGATTCCAGGACCTCTAAATTAGGAACCAATCCTCTTTCTCTTGTTGGGGAAAATACCCTTATTTGAAGTCAGCAAGTAAAGTATTAAACCTGGAGGCAGAAAGACCTGAGCTCAGATGTGGCTTAGTAACTCAGGCAAGTTATTTAAATTCCTTCTTCTTCAACATCCCTGTCTGCAAAAAAGGAGGATTTTTCTTTGTCTTTCTGTCTGTCTCTCTGTCTCTCTCAACATATTTCTTTTCTCTTCCCACATTGACACCCACAAAAGGCAGGCTCCCTTCCTTCTTTTTCTATCTGCCTCCTTTAGCCATTGGACATGCTCAATGGATCTAATCTCTATAGAGCCTGAGATACTCAAGTTATCAGTAAGGAATCATATATCCTTACTCCCTTATCTTTAGGAGTCACCTTAGCACAGACTTAATTCAATCTCAACTCCACCCTGCACCAATCATCAGGTCTGAAAAGAGAATCTATATGGAATAATGAAAGGTTTAAACCCAGAATAACTAGTATCAATAAAATCAAGTTGTTATGATCATTCATTTATTAATCAACCCTAGAAATTCCCTTTACTTTCTATATGGAAGGAGTATATCTATCTGTCTCTGTCTATCCATCTTCCTATCTATCTATAAATCCATCCACCTATCTATCTCTATTTATATGCCTATCCATTTATCTCTACTTCTGTCTATCGATCTATTCATCCATCTATCTCTTTCTATCCATATATCTATCTATCCATCTAGAGAGAGAGAGAGAGAGAGAAAGAGATTGGGGAAAGAGTACTCACACCAATGAAATTTTGGATCTTGGTGATATAGTAATATAGAGAGCACTAGAATTGGAAACAAGAAGACCCGTTTAAATTCCTGAGAGACTTAATAGTTGTGTGATCCTAGGTCAGGCACTTAATTTGTCTCAGCTTCAGTTTCCTTAGCTATAAAATGGGGTTAACAATAGCACCAACATCACAAGGCTACCATGAGGATTACATGAGATCACATATATAAAGCATTTTCTACCTTAAAACTATCCATGCTGATTGGCATTGGTACTACTAGAAATATTGAAGTATGATATTTGAGAAGCAACATGACAAAGTAAAGAGAGTTGACATCAGAGTCAGAAAGACCACCTCTGACTCATAATGATCATGTGACCCTAATCTCTTAGGGTCCCGAATAATTTTCTAAGATGATAGAGACAAGATAGATAGAATCATGGAAACAATGAATATGAATCCAGACAGATTTCTATAGATAGTGGAGGATAGAAGGGCTAGAGCTGCTATAGGCCACAGAATCATGAAAGAAGGAATAACAATATTGTTGAAGAGAAGGTGCTAATCAGTATCAATAAAGAGAGTTTCCTCCTAAGGAAATCACATGCCCACCCTCACCCCAAAACTCACAAATTTTGTCTACCTGTCCATCCTTCCATCCATCCATCCATCCATCCATCCATCTATCCATCCATCCATCCATCCATTATCTCTCTGTCTTCCTGACTAGCTTCCTAATTCATAGGGGATTATTTTAAAAATAAAAACATTGTTAACAAAATATAACAAAGTGAGTTGTTACTGTTACTGCCACAGCTGTTGTCAATACAAGGCTCTCCCAGCTTTGCTATTTCAAGCTCAGTCATCATATCAGGTCAATCTAAATGCTACTTCCTTGACTGAGAAACATCTGGAATTCTGAATTTTCAGGGCAGATTAGAATGATATTGCAAATCCTGAGTTTGCAGAACGATTGGAATTTTCCCCTGCATCAAGTTGTAGGAACTATTGTCTTCCCTAAGGTTCTCATTCCTTGGGTGTATT